>NC_057812.1:123681964-123720599 GCF_018294505.1 Triticum aestivum
TCATTTTTTAAAAAATAAAAAAAAGTGTAGGCTACAATTGTTGTTAAACAACAATTATTACTGTTTTTATAAAAAAATTATTACTGTTTCATATCATATTCATATTCATTTTCTAAAAAATTATTACATGCAACAAAAAAATTACTTATAGCGCACCTCTGGCTGGTGTGCCATTGCTATATATAAAAAAAAGATTACTAATGGCGCACCTCTGCCTGGTGCACCATTGCTATGTAAAAAAAGATTACTAATGGTGCACCTCTGCCTGGTGCGCCACTGCTATGTAAAAAAAAGATTATTAATGGCGCACCGACCGCGGGTGCGCCATTAGTAAGATTCCCCCCTAGCTAATTCCCTCCCTCTCACCAGATCCCCTTCGTCCCTCTCCCTCGCCCCCTAGCTAATTCCCCCCGCTGCCCCGACCACGCCGCCGCCGCCCCCGCGCCTCTGTCTCCGTCGCCGCCGCCCCCGCGCCTCTGTCTCCGTCGCCGCCCCCACGTCTTCCTCTTCGACTACGAGGACCCGAACAAGCTCGGACGCCCTCGAGCCATCCCTTCGACCCCCGCCGATTTCCTCCGCCTCGGCCACCATCGCCACCGCTCGTAGCCGAATTCGCGTCGGCTCGACTAGCTCCGGCTACCCCGAGTCCCCCTCGACCTCCCAAGTGAGCACCCGAGCTGCTTCCCCCTCTTCCCCCTCTTGATTTCCTTCTGAGATGTGTTCTAGGGTTAGGGGTTGGAGAATTAAGTAGCTAGGGTTGGGGAATTAAGTAGCTAAGGAGATTATATTTAGAGCATCAATGATGGGTGTTGATATACCTCTGGATAATTTTGATTTTATTCATGTTCTCAAGGAATTGGAATTATCCAGGGAACAAATTAGTAAGAAAACTGAACACTGTTTAGATATTCATGACTCGAATGGAAATGTCGCCTCCCTGTGTCTAAGTTGGCATGATACTGTAGTGGAAGAGGAGGAGAAATTTACTGTAGTTTCTAGAAGAAATAAAAAGTCTCCTGCTAAGAGAAATGTCACTATTTCTTCTCTTACCTCCTCTTCTATACCTTGTACTAGAGGTCAGCAAAAGAATATCAGTTCTACTTTGCCCCCTAGTAGATCTATATACTATTTCTGTTAGGAGATGGTGTTATATTAAGATGCATATATTGTTATGTTACGCAAACTGTATGATCTTGCCACTTAAGTCAGCCTTCCCTTTAAGCAGAAAATTCAGTTAGGAGCTACTGTTAGGAGCTACTGTCAAAAACTTGAGCTACTGTCAAAAAATTCAGTTAGCTACAGTTAGGAGCTACTGTCAAAAACTTGAGCTACTGTCAAAAACTTGAGCTACTATCAAAAAAATCAGTTAGGTACAGTTAGCATCATGTAAGAAAATGACCATAATGTGCCCTGATAATGATGTATTTTTTCATAAAAATATATAGTGGACTGCCATGATAATGATATGCTGCTAGTAGTTACTTCCACCATGAGTTTCATTAACAGCAAGTCAGTTTTGTTTATAGTTGAAAGTAAGTGTGTGGTTTGAAATTTTGATCTGATTATGGCATCTAGAAATATGTTTGTTTTGTTTTGTAACTAGAAGACCAAAGTGTATTCTGTCCAAACTGTAGTTTTCAGTATTCTGTCCAAACTGAAAACTGTTAAAAAGACCATGTGTTTTTTGGTCAAAATCTGCATGTAAAACTGAAATAATCAGTCATAAAGAATATCCTCAAGACCATGTGTTTCTTGGATTTCTTGATTGTATTTTGTGCTTGCAGGAGTAAATTTCTTGGAGTAATTTTGTGCTTGCAATGTTTGAGTTCTTAAGCCTTTTTACTGAAAATCAAACAGAAATGTTTTCTTAACTCAGAAGCCTGTTACTGCACCTATACTTCACATTACAAAGTCTCCTAGTACTTAACCCACCGAAGCTATGAGGCAAAAATTTCAGTTAACTGTTATGGACAATTGTCAATTTTCTGTAATGATGATGGAACATTATAAAGCATTGTACTCCAGTGTATATGAAGGATACAAAAAATTTAGCAACTTCTCTAATTTTATAAAGTTGTTCTTATATGGGTGAAACTTCACTTGTTTTTAGGCTAGTGCATGGTGTTGCTTTATTCTGTCATCATTTGTAACTATGTCACAAATAAATTGTTCCTTCTTCTGTATTTGAAGTAATGACTGTTCATAAGCTGAGGCATGGATTAAGCTGTTTCTTTGTTGTACCATTATATCTGGATGATTTTTTGTTTGGTGACCTATTATATCTGGAATGGAAGCTCACATAAGTTGAGCTGATTTTTTCCATATGAAAGCAGAGGACCATATGGTCTGTGGCCGGGTTTTGTCTCCGACCATTTTGTCGTGATGAATTTGCAGGTACCCCGAGAGGCCCTTGAGTTTGCCGGAATGTCGATTAACTTCCGTTCCGGCAAATTCGGGTACTCCATATGTCCTATTTTCAGCAAAGGTCATGCTGAAATTTTCCGTGAATTTTAGCATGACTTTGCTAAAAATAGGACATATGGGGTACTTGCGACTAATCCATGGGCCGGGGTATCTTAGTACTTAGTTAAGTAGGATCAACTGCCCCGCCATTCTTGCTGCATTAAACCATAGGTGGCAATAGAGCCAAGTGATTAGGCCCAACTTAGAATTCTCCTTAGCACCGATAAACCCTAGATGATAAACCCAACATAGGTGGCAATAGAGCCAAGTGATTAGTGCCAAGTGATTAGGCCCAACCTAGGGTGCCTCGGCATCGATAAACCCTAAATGATGAAAACTTAACTTGGCTTCTATAGGGTGTGAGGGAGTCCTGGATTAGGGGGTGTTCGTGTAGCCGGACTATACCTTCAGCCGAACTCCGGGACTATGAAGATACAAGATTGAAGACTCTGTCCCATGTCCGGATGGGACTTTCCTTCGCGTGGAAGGCAAGCTTGGCGATGCGGATATTCAAGATCTCCTACAATTGTAACCGACTTTGTGTAACCCTAACCCTCTCCGGTGTCTATATAAACCGGAGGGTTTTAGTCCGTAGGACAACTTCATCATACAACAATCATACCATAGGCTAGCTTTTAGGGTTTAGCCTCCTTGATCTCATGGTAGATCTACTCTTGTACTACCCATATCATCAATATTAATCAAGCAGGACGTAGGGTTTTACCTCCATCAAGAGGGCCCGAACCTGGGTAAAACATTGTGTCCCTTGTCTCCTGTTACCATCCGGCCTAGACGCACAGTTCGGGACCCCCTACCCGAGATCCGCCGGTTTTGACACCGACATTGGTGCTTTCATTGAGAGTTCCTCTGTGTCGTCGCTTTCAGGCCCGATGGCTTCTTCGATCATCAACCATAATGCAGTCCAGGGTGAGACTTTTCTCCCCGGACAGGTCTTCGTCGTCGGCGGCTTCGCACTGCGGGCCAACTCGCTTGGTCACCTTGAGCAGATCGAAAGTTACGCCCCTGGCCATCTGGTCAGGTTTGGAAGCCTAAACTACACGGCTGACATCCGCGGGGACTTGATCTTCGACGGATTCGAGCCACAGCCAAGCGTGCCGCACTGTCTCGATGGGCATGATATAGCTCTGCCGCCGAACAGCGCCTTGGAGGCCGCACACGCATCGGTTCCGACCATTGATTCGGAGCCCACTGCGCCAATCGAGGATCAGCGGTTGGACGCTGCCTCAGGGGCTGCCATCTCGAGCCGAACTCCAGCCTCGCACTCCGCATGGCCCGTGACTCCGAGGAGCCGGATTCCTCTCCGAACTCCGAGCCCCCCGCGCCCCCGCCGATCGAATCTGATTGGGCGCCGATAATGGAGTTCACCGCCGCGGACATCTTTCAGCACTCGCCCTTCAGCGACATCCTGAATTCTCTAAAGTCTCTCTCTTTATCAGGAGAGCCCTGGCCGGACTACGGTCAGCAAGGTTGGGATACGGACGATGAAGAAATTCAAAACCCACCCACCACCCACTTCGTAGCCACTGTCGACGACTTAACCGACATGCTTGACTTCGACTCCGAAGACATCGATGGCATGGACGACGATGCAGGAGACGAACAAGAACCAGCACCTGTAGGGCGTTGGAACGCCACCTCGTCATATGACATATATATGGTGGACACTCCAAAGGATGGAGATGGCGATGGAACAGCGGTGGACGATACCTCTAAGAAACAGCCCAAGCGCCAGCGTCAGCGGCGCCGCTCTAAATCCCGCCAAAGCAAAAATGGTGATTCTGGCACGGGAGATAATACTACTCCGGATAGCGCCGAAGAACACCCCCTCCAGCAAAATTCGGCACAGGAGGACAGAGAAGCCAGCCCTCACGAGAGGGCGGCGGACCAAGAGGTTGAGGACGATAATTATACTCCTCCCTCCGAAGAAGAGGCAAGCCTCGACGACAACGAGTTCGTCGTGCCAGAGGATCTTGCCGAACAAGAGCGTTTTAAACGCAGGCTCATGGCCATGGCAAGCAGCCTCAAGAAAAAGCGGCAACAGCTTAGAGCTGATCAGGATTTGCTAGCTGATAGATGGACTGAAGTCCTTGCGGCCGAAGAGTATGAACTCGAACGCCCCTCCAAGAGTTACCCAAAGCGCAGGCTGCTACCCCGACTAGAGGAGGAAGCACCTACATCGCCAGCGCATGACATGGCCGACCGGCCACCTCATGGCCGCGACAGAGAGGCCTCTTGGTCCTCCACTCAAGCCATGCCCCGGCACCGCGTCAAGCATACTAAGGCACGGGAAAATGCGCCCGACCTGCGCGACATCCTGGAGGACAAGGCAAGGCAAACAAGATCGATCTACGGATCGCGCAGGCGCCCCACGGCACGTGACGGTGATCGTCACTCCGGACGTAATGAATCCGGCCGGGCCGAACTCAACAGACAAAGCTCCTTCGAGCCGCGTTGTGATATAGCCCAATACAGAGGCGCCACACACCCACTATGCTTCACAGATGAAGTAATGGATCATAAAATCCCTGAGGGCTTCAAACCCGTAAACATCGAATCGTACGATAGCACAACATATCCTGCGGTATGGATCAAGGACTATCTCCTTCATATCCACATGGCCCGCGGCGATGATCTACACGCCATCAAATACCTCCCACTCAAACTTAAGGGACCGGCCCGGAATTGGCTTAACAGCTTGCCAGCAAACTCAATCGGTTCTTGGGAGGACCTGGAAGCCGCATTCCTTGACAACTTCCAGGGCACTTATGTGCGACCACCAGACGCCGATGACCTAAGCCACATAATTCAGCAGCCAGAAGAATCGGCCAGGCAATTCTGGACACGGTTCCTAACAAAGAAAAACCAGATAGTCGACTGTCCGGACGCAGAGGCCTTAGCGGCCTTCAAGCATAATATCCGTGACGAGTGGCTGACCGGGCACCTGGGACAGGAAAAGCCGAAATCTATGGCAGCCCTCACGACACTCATGACCCGCTTTTGCGCAGGAGAAGACAGTTGGCTAGCTCGCAGTAACAACTTAACCAAGAACACTAGTAATTCGAATACCAAGGACAAAAGTGACAGGTCGCGTCAGAACAAACAAAAGCGTCGCGTTAACAGAAACAGCAACGAGGATATGGCAGTTAATGCCGGATTCCGAGGCTACAAATCCGGTCAACGGAAACAGCCATTCAAAAGAAAAACTCAGGGCCCGTCCAGTTTGGACCGAATACTCGACTGCTTGTGCCAGATACATGGCACCCCCGAAAAGCCAGCCAATCACACCAACAGGGATTGTTGGGTGTTCAAGCAGACAGGCAAGTTAAGAGCCGAAAACAAAGATAAGGGGCTGCATAGCGACGACAAGGAGGAGCCCATGCCGCCGAACAACAGTGGACAGAAGGGATTCCCACCACAAGTGTGGACGGTGAACATGATATACGCGACCCACATCCCCAAGAGGGAGCGGAAGCGTGCGTTACGGGACGTATATGCGATGGAGCCGGTCGCCCCAAAGTTCAACCCATGGTCCTCCTGCCCGATCACCTTTGGTCGAAGGGACCACCCCACTAGCATCCGTCACAGCGGCTTCGCCGCATTGGTTCTAGACCCAATCATTGACGGATTTCATCTCACAAGAGTCCTCATGGACGGCGGCAGCAGCCTGAACCTGCTTTACCAGGATACAGTGCGAAAGATGGGCATAGATCCCTCGAGGATCAAGCCCACCAAAACGACCTTTAAAGGCGTCATACCAGGTGTAGAAGCCAACTGTACAGGCTCAGTTACACTGGAAATGGTCTTCGGATCTCCGGATAACTTCCGAAGCGAGGAGTTAATCTTCGACATAGTCCCGTTCCGTAGTGGCTATCACGCACTGCTCGGGCGAACCGCATTCGCAAAATTCAACGCGGTACCACACTATGCATACCTCAAGCTCAAGATGCCAGGCCCTAGAGGAGTAATCACGGTCAATGGGAACACTGAACGCTCCCTCCGAACAGAGGAGCACACGGCAGTGCTCGCAGCAGAAGTACAAAGCAGCCACTCTAGGCAGTTCTCCAGTTTGGCCTTCAAAAAGCCGGACACTGTCAAGCGCGCCCGGAGTACCCTACAACAAGACCGCCTGGCACGTTCCGAGCTAGCATAGCAATGCGGCCCCAACCCTAGCCCTCGCGATATAGCGAAACCAGCGCTTCGCGTACATAACTACGCTCTTGAAATACCATGGGCACAGGGGAAGGGGCACTATCACGGCACGCCCGAAATACGGCTTAAACCGCACCAGGGGCTGCCGGATTCCTTCTTTTTTTCTCTTACTCTCAGGACTCCATACTTCGGACGACCCGTTCGGCAATTCAACTGTCGCACAAACGATGCAAGATCCAGGGAAGTAGACAAGCCACGCCGCATTATGGAACTCCCAGGTGGTCTCTATTGCGAGAAGTATACCTGTTTTTTAATACAATTCCGCGGCCTGCCCCTGGCCAAGACATGTTAAATAGTCCAATTTATTTTTCTTATCACACTATTTGTATCGTTCCGCTTTCATAGCAGCCTTTCTATAAACAATGCATAGCTTTTTGTCTATTTTTTGCATTACCCTCTTTATATATATATGTTTATTAATAACATGCTGCACCCGTACACTATGGTACGGCAAAATACGCCAGGGGCTTCAGTACCCATCAATATGGCGTGAGAAGTCTGTCCACTTTCACAAGTGGGGCACCCCGAACTTATAGCACTATATGCATCGGCTCCGAATCATGATTTGGGTCAATAGTTGGGTTTGCCCGGCTCCTATGTTTTGGTGCCTTACGTTCCGCTATATCGGCTAAGGTAGCACTAGGAGAACCACTGCGATTGTGCCCCAGTTGAGCTGGGCCGAGCACCTCAGTGGAGAAAGCTAAAACTGACTGTCATGATGAGGCGAGAGACGGTCGCTGTTCGAGAGGTTTTTCGAGTCCTTAAAGGCTTATGCCGCTTCGAGCGAGGAACCAGCTTTGTCCGGCCAAGGCGTGGATAGCGCCCCGAACTCGGTCTTCCGAATACTAGGGGCTTCGCCGAAATTTAAAATTATAGAGTTTTATGGCTAAGTGAGAGTGTTCAAGCATTATAGTCCGATTGCCTTGTTCGTTGTGCAGACCGCCTCCCTCGACGGACCCAATCATGGGAAAAAGAGCGCTCAGGTTTATCCCGAACACCCCAGCACTAGTGGCATTGGGGCAGAAGCCGACGACTGGCCATCTCTCAATTTTTTGATAAACGGCCGCACAGAAGTAATATTTTAAATTCAAGCATTGCTTAGCGCATATGAACAAGTTTTCAGCGCACGGGATAACACGAGCGAGTTCATTCAAAAATTACATCCTTGGTGCATTCATCCGCCACAAGGCAGTCACCAGCAAGAACATCCTTGTAATAGTTCTCGGGCTTGCGATGCTCCTTCCCCGGCGGCGGCCCGTCCTTCACAAGCTTCTCACCGTCCATCTTACCCCAGTGCACCTTTGCACGGGCAAGGGCCCTACGGGCACCTTCGATGCAGACAGAGCGCTTGATGACCTCGAGCCTTGGACAAGCCTCCACCAGCCGCCACACCAGTCCGAAGTAGCTCCCAGGCAGGGCCTCTCCAGGCCACAGCCGAACTATGAAGCCCTTCAGGGTGTTCGGCCGCCTTGTGGAGCTCGACCAGCTGCTTCAGCTGGTCGCTCAAGGGCACAGGGTGTTCGGCCGCCTTGTGGAGCTCGACCAGCTGCTTCAGCTGGTCGCTCAAGGGCACAGGGTGTCCGGCCTCAGCGTACTGAGACCAGAACACCTTCTCCGTCAAGCTGCCTTCCTCGGCTCGGTAGAATGCGGCGGCATCGGATACGCTGCGGGGAATATCTGCGAATGCCCCTGGAGAGCTCCGGATTCGGGTAAGTAACAAGTAGTTTACTTTTATATGTCTGCTTTGCATATAGAATGCCTTACCCACCGCTATCTTTTTCACTGCATCCAATTCCTGGAGGGCCTTCTGGCCTTCAGCCTTGGCAGATTTGGCAGTTTTAAGGGCCGCAGCAAGCTCGGACGCTCGCATCTTCGAGTTGAGCTCCAAACTCTCATGTTTTTGCATGAGAATCTAAAGCTCTTGCCGCACCTCGCCGACCTGCGCCTCAAATTTCTCCCGCTCGGCGCGCTCCATGGCCGCTTTCTTCTCGGCCTTGGACAGCGCCTGCTTGAGGGTCACCACCTCAGTTGTGGCCCCTACAATAAGCAGCATACTCCTGTCATTTTTTTGCAATTGCGCCTTCCTATAGGCATTTTCTCTATAAGGTATCTCTTACCATCTTTCTCCTCGAGCTGCCATTTGGCAAGGCCGAGCTCTTGCTCGGTCCGCTCGAGGTCCTGCTTCAGGGCACCCACCTCCACAGTCAGTGCGGCGGTGGCCAGCAGCGAAGCCTGCATACGTATATTGACTCCTTTTTAGTTAGACTCCTGCGATATTTAATAGATCCTATATTTGGCTTTTCTTTCTGAACGCCAAATAGAGTATCAGGGGCTACTATCTATACGGTAATATTTTTACATATTTTTACTTACCTCGAAGGCTGTTAGAAGGCTAGCACAAGCTTCAGTCAGTCCGCTTTTGGCGGACCGAAACTTCTGGACCATAGTACTCATGATGGCACGGTGCTCCTCGTCGATGGAGGCGCCCTTAAGCTCTTCCAGCAGATTTTCCGGCACCTCCGGTTGGACGGAGGATGCCGACTCAGTAGGCTTGCTCCTCTTGGCAGGAGTTCGCCTACCGCGATCTGGAACCGTTGATGATTTCGGCGCAGTGTCCGGCTTAAAGCCAGACTTGGAGCCCAGGGGGGTTTTGTCCCCTTCATTCCTGGAGTCCGGGAGGTCGCCTCACGGCTCCTCCTGGACCACCTCCTCTCGCCCCAGAGCTTGTCGCGACGCCACTTCGGCATCATTCGCAGCACAGGGGGAAGCAGCGGGCGGAACTGAATTCACGTCCGATGAATCTAGGGAGCCGCTCGACGACTCGTCGAGCCCGTCCTTGGGCGGACTGCATGATTATATCCTACATTAGGGAAAGCTGTGCAACAAAAGGAATATCACGAGTTACTCTGGTATCCGAACACTTACGATCTCGCCGGACGCTTGGCCCTGTCCGGCCACTCCTCTTCGTCCTTGTCGGCGTCGGGGACGTAGTCCGGTGGAGGGGTTTTCCTCTTCTTGGACCCCTCGGCTTCCCCTACTGGGGCGGCCTTCCTCTTCTCTCCTCCCTGCGCTGGAGGGGGAGAGGTTTCTTCTTCCTCCTCGTTTTCACGGGAGGAGTGCGTCTCGGACTCGTCAGACGACGAGTCCGACACCACCATATGCCGGGAACTCTTTCGAGTCCCCGTGGCCTTCTTCTCCGGCACAACATAAGGTGCCGGAACCAGCAGCTTCTCTAGGAGAGCAGGGGTTGGGTCTTCGGGCAAGGGAGCCGGACAGTTAATCTGTCCGGACTTCTCCCGCCAATCCTGTCAAAGGTGAGGGAGTTTAGATCCCGCATAGAGTCAAACTATGAAAAAACTTAACATCCTGTAAGAGATGGAAATATCTTACCTCGCCAGCAAGACCCTGTGAGCTGAATCCGCGGTCTTCGGAGGCGGATGTGGGAGCCTCGGTGCCTTTGGTTAGCCCCCTCCAGACATCTTCGTACGTCGTGTCGAAGAGCCTGCTCAGAGTTCGGTGCTGCGCCGGGTTGAACTCCCACAAATTGAAGTCCCGTTCTTGACACGAAAGGATCCGGCGGACGAGCATGACCTGGATTACGTTGACAAGCTTGAGCTGCTTGTTCACCAGGGACTGGATGCATTTTTGCAGTCCGGTCAACTCTTCTTCATCGCCCCATGACAAGCTCGTCTCCTTCCAGGACATGAGCCGCGTAGGGGGTCCGGATCGGAATTCAGGGGCTACGATCCACTTCAGATCGTGTGGCTCGGTGATGTAAAACCACCCTGACTGCCACCCCTTCAAGGTCTCCACAAAGGAGCCCTCGAGCCATAGGACGTTGGCAATTTTGCCCGCCATGGCACCTCCGCACTCCGCCTGGTTGCCGCGCACCACCTTTGGCTTGACGTTGAAGGTCTTGAGCCAGAGGCCGAAATGGGGGCGAATGCAGAGGAAAGCCTCGCACACGACGATAAACGCCGAGATATTGAGGATGAAGTTCGGGGCCAGATCGTGGAAATCTAGGCCATAGTAGAACATGAGCCCGCAGACAAATGGGTCGAGAGGAAAACCCGGTCCACGGAGGAAGTGGGGAAGAAATACTACCCTATCATAGGGCCTTGGGGTGGGGAGAAGCTGCCCCTCCTCGGGAAGCCGGTGCGCGATGTCTTTGGACAAGTATCCGGCCTTCCTTAACCTTTTGACATGGCCCTCCGTGACGGAGGAGACCATCCACTTGCCTCCCGCTCCGGACATTGTTGGAGAGGGTTGAGGTAGGAAGTGCGGGCTTGGGCGCTAAAGCTCGGGTGCGCAGAAGATGGATAGGCAAAGGAGGAAGAAGGCGTAGGTAAAAAGGTGGATCCTTATCCCCTTATATGGGCGGATACGACTATGCGTCCCCACCAGCCTAGTAAAACTCGCTTGCCTCCCAAGCGCCGTGATAACTGGCGCGGTTGGGTTACCCACGTCCGTATTTACGAGAATCTCGTAAACAAAGGGGACACGATCTCTGCTTTGACAAGACGTGCCAAGGAAACCGCCTCGCAAAACACGCTGAGGTGGAGAAGTGAAAACGATTCGAATAAAGGCTTGGCCGTAGTGTGATGTCACGCTGCGGAATACGTGAGCAGATTAGATTGGTGTTAATATTATTCTCTCTATGGCAATACGTGGAAGCTTATTTTGCAGAGCCGGACACTACTCTTGGTGTTTACAAAACTTTTATGAAGAATTTGGAGGAGGAACCCGCCTTGCAATGCCGAAGACAATCTGTGCGCCGGACTCATCGTCATTGAAGCCTGGTTCAGGGGCTACTGAGGGAGTCCTGGATTAGGGGGTGTTCGCGTAGCCAGACTATACCTTCAGCCGAACTCCAGGACTATGAAGATACAAGATTGAAGACTCCGTCCCGTGTTCGGATGGGACTTTTCTTGGCGTGGAAGGCAAGCTTGGTGATGCGGATATTCAAGATCTCCTACCATTGTAACCGACTTTGTGTAACCCTAACCCTCTCCGGTGTCTATATAAACCGGAGGGTTTTAGTCCGTAGGACAACTTCATCATACAACAATCATACCATAGGCTAGCTTTTAGGGTTTAGCCTCCTTGATCTCGTGGTAGATCTACTCTTGTACTACCCATATCATCAATATTAATCAAGCAGGACGTAGGGTTTTACCTCCATCAAGAGGGCCCGAACCTGGGTAAAACATTGTGTCCCTTGTCTCCTGTTACCATCCGGCCTAGACGCACAGTTCGGGACCCCCTACCCGAGATCCGCCGGTTTTGACACCGACAGGGTGCCTCGGTGTCGATGAGAACCTAAATGATGTACGCTTAGGCTTTTAGGGTGCCTCGGCATCGACAAATCCTAAATGATAAAAGCTTAGCTTTTAGGATGCCTCGGTGTCGACAAACCCTAATTGATGAGACCATGATCTTGTTCCTTGACAATAACCAACTTTTTGACCAAACTTTTTTCCTATTTAGAGCGAAACATGGCCCACAACGATGAGGCCGGCGGTTTGGGCGGCAAGCAATTCTGGGAGCTGTCCCAGGAGTTGGAGGAAGAACCTCATCGCTATGAGGATGTCGCGGAATACACCGATCCTGACTACACAACCCCTAGTGGCATCGGGGATGACACCATTGATGATGGCGCCACGGATGCCACCACTGATGATGGCGGCGCATGCACAGATTGCAGCCAACCGAAGAGGCAACAGAAGGACCGGCGCCCGAACGTACTCGGCACCGTCAGGGAGGAATTTACTAAAGTGAACTCCGAGGGCATCCGACGGTGCCCAAACACGTAGTCAAGGGGTACTCGATTCAGCTCGGGTGCATTCTCTGGAGCACCGCCTCGATCAACACCGAGAACCTAAGGCATAAGGACCGAGGGAATTTGCGCAGTCTCCTCTTCACGAAGCTGCATGAACGCTACAAGTTCCCCACTGAGTTCGCAAACACACGCCTCTCGGGTAATAAAGTGAACGGTGCCGCCCTCACGACGATGAGCACGGCCCTGTCTACTTGGAAAAGCACGGTGAAGGCAATGGTTGACAAAGGTGATAGTTATGAGAATATCAAGGCGAAATATCCTTTGATTAGCGAAGATGACTACAAGGAGTTCAAGAGCAAGTGCAATAGCCCCGCAACCTCCGAATCAAGTCAGTGGGGAAATAAATGCGGCAGTTGAACATAGGGGTCCACCAACTCGGTCCCGGCGGTTACAGAGTGGCGGAGCCTGTATGGGACAAGGAGGACGCGGAGCGTGCCAAGCAAGGCCTACCGCCCCGCTTCGAGAAATACAGTGACAAGCAGACCAGGAACTTTCTCAGGGCCCGGTACAAGAAGGACTCGGTAACAAAGGAGCTTACCACGGATCTGAAGACCAAGGAGCTTGAGCTTGTTTTGGTAAGGAATACACCCCCACGTAATTAGCTCCATATGGTTGCATTCTAATTAATCCCCAATATTTCTAAATGGTTCACGTTCCTTCCGCGGGACAAAGAAAGCAGTAGCGCGGGGTCGTCTCAGAGCTCCCCTTGCGACACCCCTTTGAATAGGGCGTTGAACGTAATGAAAAACAGGGATAAGCTCAATAAGCCGACGTCAGCTGGTCGTGTGGCCGGCAAAGGCTTGTCCACAAAATGGTCGCCATACCATGCCGCTGGTGGGCAAAAGGAGAAAAAGACCAGCTCGGAAAGCCAGTCGCGCGAGGTTCAAGCACTCAAGGCGCAAGTGGCGCTGATTCTGGAGATGGTCCAAGAGCAAGTGCAACAACAACTGGGATCGACGCTCACCGGCATTATGCCTACCTTGATTCATGGGATAACGACGTGGATTGCGGGTGGCCAACAGGGGCCGCCCCCGATTCCCAGCTTCACGGCCAGCAATTCGCACAACGCGCAGGTGGCGCCATTGGTGTCTCCGGCGGCGGCAGTATTGGTGTCTACGGCGGCGGCACCATTGATGTCTCCGGTGGTGGCGGTATTGGTGTCTCCGACACCGGCATTGGAGCTTAATGCACCCGAGTGTACGCCGGCCGGCACCTCGCCAGCAAGCGGCCCCTTTGTCAGTTGCACGCCCGCCGTTGGCGGTGCCTCGACATTAGCCGAGCTCGACGGCATCACGGTAACTAAGCTTCTCGGCCGAGGACTTCATCTCCTTGCCTTTGACTGGGCATCCCTGATGCCCTACATGTTTTCGCAGGGCGCCGCCGACGTTCCTTGCACTCTCCTGCACTTCGTGGGCAGCGAGTTGGTCGATGTCGCCAAGGGCAGAATCGTTCAACCGGGCAACCCCGTGTTCCATGGTAATCCGATGCCACCCACAATGTATAGGGTTGAAGTGGTTCAGGTGCTGCCAGGCTGCGACGAGCTGTTACCTCCGATTCGACCCGCTGGGGCCGACGAAGAAGATGAGATGACCCTCAGCGCCTGCGTAAGCTGCCCCTGCTTTGGCCGAAGAGCCGGATTCATTTGGGGGAGGGGGACACCACCCCACAGACAAGACCGTCGGTCGTGCCGGCACCAAGCCATGGCAAGAACGCTGCAACGCTACCGGACATGCCGGACATCCCTATGGCACAGGATCCGGACATGCATATGGCACAGGATCCGGACAATGACGACAACGACGATGGTACATTTACCAACGTCGATAAGTACTTTGCCGAACATGGGTGCGGTGACGAGTTCTGCGGGCCTCCTTCTCAAGAACCCAAACAAGACGACCGCGATCTAGCTGGTACGGCGGAGAAACCCAGTTGCAACAGGCGTCGTCTGGCGTTCAGTTCTCAGGAGATGCCTCCAGCTGCCGCCTTCACCGAGCCTTAGATAGTGGAGGTGCCAAATATTATCAGCCCCAACACGCTCAAGAAGGCGGTCTGTGAGCAGAACTCGGTCCCATTACAGCAGATCAAGAAGAAGGGCCGGAAACGGCAGACTAAAAAGGGCGCCGGTGCGAGCCAGCCGGCACCGAGTACGATCCGTGCTCAGGACGGGCAACCTTCACCTAAGGATATCTCGAGGAGGCTGCATGTGGCGGGTAGGGCGATGCTACCGACAAATATGCTCAATGCTGCAACCGGTGCTATGCGGAGTCTGCACGATAGTGTTCTTTCTTTGGAGAAGCGGCGTCTCAGAGAGAATGATGTGGCATACCCGGTTTTCATGGCCAAGATGCCAGAGGGCAAGGGCTTTGTGGATGGCGCCATCGGGGGTACGATCGTACTGCGGTTTGATGACATCTTTGCTATGTTCAACCTTCATCCGCTGCACTACACCTTCGTTCGGTTGTTTTCGCTAAGTATGGAGATGCGGATCATTAGAGACAAGACCCCAGACATCGTGATCGTCGACCCCTTCTACATGCGTGCCAAGCTCTTGAGCAGCGCTGGGGACCGCCAAGTCGCGAGTTCACACCTCGAAGACGTCATTCTGGCAAACCCAGATAAGGATAACTTCCTTGTGCCTTACTTTCCCGAGTAAGTCATCCCTTAACCGCCCTGTAACATATGATTTCTTAGATTTCGATCGTTCTTTTTTTTCTAACATTCCGTGTTTTGTGCAGTGACACACATTGCACACTCATCCTCTTAAGCCCGAAATATTCCATGGCCACGTATTTCGACCCGAACCGTAACTCCAAGATAGACTACACAAATATCAAGAAAGTTCTTGATGATGTTCTCCCCGGCTACGCCAAATCTGGAGGCACCTTCACCAGGGCAGTTCGTAAGTACGGCAAGCACGTGTTCGCCCACAATACGACGTCCTGCTGCGTCAAGCAGCCGCCTGGCGGTCAGAAGGATGCCTACTACGCCCTCCATCACATGCAGGCGATCGTAAGGGACCATCATCACCTTCTGCTCCCAAATAATCTCAAAGATTGGGCCGCGAGCTTGTCGGCAATCCAGGACGCGGACATCAAACAAGAATTCTTTCGCATCGAGTCGGAGTTTGCGGACATCATCCATCAAGATGTCCTTCATACCTCGGGGTAGTTCTTCCTCAGAAATCAACCATCCAACATTGAGATAGACGGAATGCTACAAATGCAGGCTGACAACACCCGCGATTTCATGACCATCATGACAGACGGAGGCTTCATCCACGCTCCTGTCCATGAGTCGAGTCGAAAGTAGTGATGTGTAGTTCTGAAACATTGATTGGCTCATGTTGTAATTAAACTTTAATGAATGGTATGTCTCTTTGGTTTGGACAGTCGTTCAACTTAGATGTAATCGATGGTATTTATTAGTAGGACCATGAATCGAGCTATTAATGTCTTGATTTTCTCTTCCGATCCTTTTGTTGCATACTTATATATTGCTTATGTATGTATTATCTGTTGTTTGGCCTGTGCATAGAGATGTCGTCGTATGTCGTGTACAAGGGTAAGGTTCCCGGAGTCTACGACGACTGGGAGGAGTGTCGGAGACAGGTTAACCGTTTCAGTGGTAACAGTTACAAAGGGTACACCACTAGGGCGGAGGCGGAATCTAGATATGCCCGCTATCTAGCGGGAGAGAGGAGGGAGCATTGGAGGAACCGGATGAAGACCAGTTTCATCGCGATGATGCTCATCGTGATGACCACAGCTCTCTTCTATGTGATGGTAGTTTAGATGATCGATATCGACTTGTAATGTGAAGACAAAATCGATACTCACGGTCTCGAGACTTGTAATGTTTTATCTTTGTTCGGTCTTTTGAATTCGGAGACTAATATGATGAATTGTATTCGGAGACTAATATTCTATTGTATTCGATGAATCTGCTGTTGCTGTGTGCTACTGTCTATATTCTGTCAAATAATATATTTTGTAACCTGTGCAAAAATCAGAAAAGTAAAAAAAACCTAATATTCATACTAATGGCGCATCACTACAGAGTGCGCCATTAGTATGCCAAAGTATACTAATGGCGCATCACCAAAGAGTGCGCCATTAGTATGCCAAGTATACTAATGGCGCATCCATCCGCAGTGCGCCATTAGTGTGCCAAAGCACATGGTTAAATATGGCCCATGGGAGGCATACTAATGGCGCATGGTGTTATATACTAATGGCGCACTGGGTGGTGCGCCATTAGTATACCAGATACTAATGGCGCACCAGTGGTGCGCCATTAGTAATAAATACTAGTGGCGTGATACTAATGGCGCACCAGTGATGCGCCATTAGTAGGCCTTTTCCTAGTAGTGCTTGTTGGGATATCACAATATCTCTTATTTAATTAATGCATCTATATACTTGGTAAAGGGTGGAAGGCTCGGCCTTATGCCTGGTGTTTTGTTCCACTCTTGCCGCCCTAGTTTCCGTCATATCGGTGTTATGTTCCCGGATATTGCGTTCCTTACGCGGTTGGGTTATAATGGGAACCCCTTGCCAGTTCGCCTTGAATAAAACTCCTCCGGCAAGGCCCAACCTTGGTTTTACCATTCGCCACCTAGCCTTTTTCCCTTGGGAGTCGCGCATTCTAAGGGTCATCTTTATTTTAACCCCCCACCCCGGGGCCAGTGCTTGTCTAAGTGTTGGTCCGAACTAGAGTCCTTTGCAGCGCCACCTCGGGGAAACTTGAGGGCTGGTTTTAGTTCTACGGAGCACTCATCCGGTGTTGCCCTGAGAACGAGATAGGTGCAGCTCCTATCAGGATGTTGGCGCATCGGGCGGTCTTGCTGGTCTTGTTTTACCTGTCGAAATATCTTGTAACCGGGATTCCAAGCCTGATCGGGTCTTCCCGCTAGAAGGAATATCCTTCGTTGACCGTGAGAGCTTGTAATGGGCTAAGTTGGGACACCCCTGCAGGGATATGATCTTTCGAAAGCCATGCCCGCGGTTATGGGCAGATGGGAATTTGTTAATGTCCGGTTGTAGAAAACCTGAAGTTGACCTTAATTAAAATACATCAACCGCGTGTGTAACCGTGATGGTCTCTTCTCGGTGGAGTCCGGGAAGTGAACACGGTGTTGGAGTTATGCTTGACGTAGGTTGTTATAGGATCACTTCTTGATCATACTTTTATTGACCGTGCTTTTCCTTCTCTTCTCGCTCTCATTTGCGTATGTTAACCACCATATATGCTAGCCGCTTGTGCAGCTCCACCTCATACCTTTTACCTTACCCATAAGCTTAAATAGTATTGATCGCGAGGGTGTGAGATTGCTGAGTCCCTGTGACTCACAGATACTTCCAAAACCAGCTTGCAGGTGCCGTTGAACCGTGCAGATGACGCAACCAAGCACAAGGAGGAGCTCGATGAAGATCTTGCCCTTTGTGTTGTTTCGTTCTAGTTGATCAGTAGTGGAGCCCAGTTGGGGTCGATCGGGGATCTGTGTAGCATTTGGGGTAGTCTTCTTTTATTTTGGCTCCGTAGTCGGGCCCTGATTGTATTTGGATGATGTAATGCTTTATTCATGTATTTGTGTGAAGTGGCAATTGTAAGCCAACTATGTATCTTTTCCCTTATTTTATTACATGGGTTGTTTGCGAAGATTACCTCACTTGCGACATTGCTTTCAATGCGGTTATGCCTCTAAGTCGTGCTTCGACACGTGGGAGATATAGCCGCATAGAGGGCGTTACATCTGCGCCTGTGTGACACTATTGGCAGATCCGGCGGCGACACTCGCGCTCACTCCAGTGGAACGGGGGAAGCCAACAACTTTGGGTGTGGAGGCTTCACATCTGGGCCCGCCTCACACGATTGACACACGCCGGCAACCTGGGAATGAACCTCGCCGGGAAGCTAGCTCACAGCGCGGCTAATCCCGCTAGCTGCTTGGTCTAAGAATATTGGTGGAAGCACGAGAATGAGAATTAGAGATGGAGCGAGAGAAAGGAGATGGATGCAGATGCTTCTCGGTGGACACAGAGTCATAGACGAATGGATAAGGATAAGCTGGCTAGCAGTGGAGGTACACGTTGATGGCCTGATGGGTGTTACGTGCCGGTCAGTAGGCCCCAAGCCCCCAACATTGTTTTGTCCCGGTTATAGTATTTCTTTTTCTAATTTTTGCGAGGGGCTTATAGTATTTTTTGCGCTTGGGCCAACATGTAATCTTCCAAATCAAACAAACCTTCCATTAAAAAACTACATGATCAAAATCATTAGAATTCAAATCTTTTGATAATTTGATAAAATATTTTAAATGAATTATTAAACTCTCGAAGAGTATGTAAGGGCATCTTCAACACCGAGCCTCGAAACGACCACAACCGTCCAGACCTCATGGTCCAGACGTGTTGTGCCATCCAATGCGGGTCTATATCGGTCTGTCGACCGGCCCGGACTTACTTTCTTCCGCAATTCAAAAACAAATTGGGGGCTTTGCGGGCATCCAAACCGCTGTCATGCTTGATTCTATCTGCCATGGCCCACCCAAAAAACCCTCCTTTGCCCATGTCCCTCCCATCCGAAGTGGCCAGCGCCGCTCCAAAGCATTGATCTTGCATTCATGTCGGCTCAGAGCGATGTGACCTCTCAATGGCCCTTTGGCATTGAAGCGGCGCCGGACGAGAATGCAGCCCATGCCGTTTCCCGGTGCACACTGCAACTCCATGTTCAAATGATAACTCATCATTCCTCCTCCCTACATTAAACATGCGCGGTTGCCGAAGAATCTTCTCCGGCACCACATAGGGTGCCGGAACCAGCAGCTTCACCAAGTGAGCGTCCGCTGGGCCTTCGGGCAAAGGAGTCGGACAGTTGATATGTCCGGACGTCACCTGCCAATCCTGTCAAAGGTAAGGGAGCTTAGATCCCACATGGAGTCAAACTATGAAAAACTGATACCCTGTGAAAGGAAAAAAACAGCCTACCGCAAGAGCGTGACGCTGCGCGCTGAATCCGCGATCCTCGGTAGCGGATGCAGGAGCCTCGACGCCCTTGAAAAGCACCTTCCAGGCATCTTCGTACATCGTGTCGAAGAGCCTGCTCAGGGTTTGGTGCCGCACCGGGTCGAACTCCCACAGGTTGAAAGCCCGTCGTTGACACGGGAGGATCAAGTGGATGAGCATAGCCTGGACTACGTTGACAAGTTTGAGCTTCTTGTCCACCAGGGTTTGGGCGCATGTTTGGAGTCCGGTCAGCTCTCCTTTTTTACCCCATGACAGGCCCGTCTCCTTCCAGGAGGTGAGCCACGTAGGGGGTCCGGATCGAAACTCGGGGGTGCGACCCATTCGGCGTCGCGCGGCTCGGTGATGTAAAACCACCCTGATTGCCACCCCTTCAGGGTCTCCACAAAGGAGCCCTCGAGCCATAGGACGTTGGCCATCTTGCCCACCATGGCGCCTCCGCACTCCGCCTGGTTGCCGCGCACCACCTTCGGCTTGATATTGAAAGTCTTGAGCCATAGGCCGAAATGGGGGCGGATGCGGAGGAAAGCCTCGCACATGATGATAAACGTCGAGATGTTGAGGACAAAGTTCAGGGCCAGATCGTGGAAATCCAGGCCATAGTAGAACATGAGCCCCCGGACAAATGGGTGGAGAGGGAAGCCCAGTCCACGGAGGAAATGGGGGAGAAACACCACCCTCTCATGGGGCCTAGGGGTGGGGATGAGCTGCCCCTTTTCGGGAAGCCGGTACGCGATGTCGTTAGACAGGTATCTGGCCTTCCTCAGCTTTTTGATGTGTCCCTCCGAGACGGAGGAGACCATCCACTTGCCTCCCGCTCTAGACATGGCTGGAGAAGGTTGAGGTGGGGAGTACGGACTTGGGCGCAGGAGCTCGAGTGCGCAAAAATGGATAGGCAAAGGAGGAAGAAGGCGTAGGTGAAAAGATGGATCCTTATCCCCTTATATGGGTGGATGCAACTACGCGTCCCCACCAGCCTGGTAAAAATCGCTTATCTCCCAAGCGCCGTAATCAATGGCGCGGTTGGGTTACCCACACCCGTATTGATGAGAATCCCGGAATAAGGGGACACGATCTCTGCTTTAACAAGACGTGCCAAGGAAACTGCCTCGCATAAGCGCTGAGATGGGACAGTAAAACGGTTCGAATAAATGCTTGCCCGTGGTGTGATGTCACACTACGGAATACGTCAGCAGATTAGATTTGTGTAAATATTATTCTCTCTATGGCAATATGTGGAAACTTATTTTGCAGAGCCGGACACTATCTTTGTGTTCAAAATCTTCTATGAAGTACTTGGAGGAGGAACCCGCCTTGCAATGCCGAAGACAATCTGCGCGCCGGACTCGTTGTCATTGAAGTCTGGTTCAGGGGCTACTGAGGGAGTCCTGGATTAGGGGGTGTCCGGATAGCCGGACTATACTTTCGGCCGGACTCCTGGACTATGAAGATACAAGATTGAAGACTTCGTCCCGTGTCCGGAAGGGACTTTCCTTGGCGTGGAAGGCAAGATTGGCGATACGGATATGCAGATCTCCTGCCATTGTAACCGACTCTATGTAACCCTAACCCTATCCGGTGTCTATATAAACCGGAGGGTTTTAGTCCGTAGGACAACGTACACATCAACAATCATACCATAGGCTAGCTTCTAGGGTTTAGCCTCCTCGATCTCGTGGTAGATCTACTCTTGTACTACCCATATCATCAATATTAATCAAGCAGGACGTAGGGTTTTACCTCCATCGAGAGGGCCCGAACCTGGGTAAAACTTCGTGTCCCTTGCCTCCTGTTACCATCGGGCCTAGACGCACTGTTCGGGACCCCCTACCCGAGATCCGCCGGTTTTGACACCGACAGGATCCTTAGGGCAGGCTTTGTTGAGGTCTTTGAAATCGACGCATAGGCGCCAGGATTCGTCCTTCTTTGGTACCATTACCAGGTTTGCCAGCCAGTCCGGATGTTTAATTTCTCTAATGAATTCGACCTCAATGAGTTTGGCCAGCTCCTCCCCCATGGCTTGTCGCTTGGGTTCGGAAAAGCGCCACAGTGTTTGCTTAACCGGTTTAAACCCCTTTAATATATTGAGGCTATGTTCGGCCAGCTTGCGTGGGATCCCTAGAATGTCCGAAGGGTGCCAGGCAAATATGTCCCAGTTTTCGCGCAGGAATTCTCGTAGTGCGGCATCAACTGTTGGGTTCAGTTGAGCTCCGATGGATGTTGTCTTATTGGGGTCCGTTGGGTGGACCTGGAATTTGACTATTTCCTCTGCCGGTTTGAAAGAGGTGGATTTAGGGCGTTTGTCGAGGATCACGTCGTCCCTGTCCACTGTGGAGCGTAGTGCGGTTAATTCTTCGGCCGCGAGAGCTTCGGATAGCGCCTCTAGGGCTAAGGATGCGGGTTTTTTCAGCGCGGAGTGCTATGTACGGATCACTGATGAGAGTGATTATACCATTTGGTCCGGGCATTTTGAGCTTCATATATCCGTAGTGAGGTATAGCTTGGAAGCATGTAAAAGCATCCCGCCCCAACAAGGTGTGATATCCGCTGCTGAAAGAGGCCATCTGGAAGGTTATTTTTTCAGACCGATAGTTCTCTGGTGATCCGAATACCACGTCAAGTGTGATTTTGCCCGCGCACCGCGCCTCCCGACTAGGAATAATTCCCCGGAAGGTTGTGTTACTTTGTTTGATGCGACCCCTATCTATTTCCATTTTATGGAGTGTGTCCTTATAAATGAGATTTAATCCGTTGCCGCCGTCCACGAGGACCTTGGTGAGTCGGAACCCATCCACGATGGGGCCGAGGACTAACGCGACTGGTGCTCGTGTTGTTCTGTACTTTGGTTCATCACCGGCGTTGAATGTTATAACCGTGTCGTTCCATGGGTTTATTACAACAATTTGGTGAGAGTGAAGAGTGATTGAATGCAGTGTCCACACTGGGGTTTTCTGGAAGAAGGAGAAACCGAACGGGCGGTTGCCTATCGATCGAACGAGCACTTGTTTTTTAGGGGTAAAAAAAGCGCTTAGTTGGGTTTGAGAATGAGCAGAGCGAACACGCTGGCTCAGTTGACGAACAAGCCCAGTAAACGGAAACGAGTGAACACGCCGGCCCGGACCAACATCTTCATCCTGAGCGCTGGAAAAAAATGACAGCGGTTAACACCGCTACCCGCTGGCTCGTGATCAGCCACATCAAAACGAGGTCATTTTTTTACTTCGTGTTTTTGCCACTATCGAAATTTCGGTTCGGTGTGAAATATCACAACACGTAAAGTGGTGGTTTTCGGCTAATCATGGCACGAATGTGGTGGTTATGTGGATTTAACTCGAAAAACATAGGCTGATATTGAGGGGGTGTTGATGTTTCTAGAGAGAGGGACAACATGGATTTAAAATGCAATGCTATTATATGGCAATTTATATCATGTGCCGAAAAAGCAAGAGATAACAATATTCCTCTTGTATTTTTTAGGAAAAGAAAAGAAAATTTGTCATTTTTTTAGGTTCCTAATATACAGTGTCCCACGCATCATCTCTTTTGTTCAAATAGAACATCCTGTTGCCTACGGGTTTGCACCGAGTATGAATAGACCTTCTGCCGCGACTCTCGGCGGAGAAGAGGTCAATTTAATACTTAGAATTATACCGATAAATCAAAGACATGCTAAAATGGTTGGATTGTCTGGTTAGAAAAAGCAAATGATAAGTGTCAAACATGTGGCACGAAGTAACACATGCCTGACGTTTTTACAACTCAAATTCCCATCCGAAAAAAAACTGCAGAAAAAGAACTCACCGTCCAAACAGAAAGTTGTCATGCTTCACAATTATAGTTGCCATCCTCCGGTAACTAAAGTTGTGATCAAGAAACATCAGGATGGAATTGCTTCATGCCACACATATGACACTTATCAGGGTCATATTTTTATCTGTATTAAAGCCTGAAATAGCTCCCCCTGTTCCTTGCCGAAGTCAGTACTCATTACTCAGACAGTTAACCTCAAAACCATCAAGAGACACCGGTTTCTTTTCTGCCAACTGTAAAATCTATATCTGGCTGGCGCCATAGCCTGACCAGGAGAGAAGTTTTCCTGTAATTATTGTCACTTTCTTCTACTCCAAACTGGTACGCAAATTCATACTCTACAAAAACAAAAAAAACATGTTGACATTCATAATCCAAAGTGAGCCATCTTCTGAACAAAATGGGAGAATTGATTATAACCCACCCCCCACGGCTCATGTGCCTTGGATCTTAAGCCCCTTTCTTCGTCTCCCTTCCTTCTAACCCCCTCAGTTTTGTTTCGTTGTTGCTAATTCCCCCTTTGGCATAGTTATCTCTTCATTAAGCTAATATAAATCCAATATATTAGTCTAATTATGTTCTGAAATGACCACTCGATCCGCCCTCGTATGTTTTCTTCAAGTCGCAAGACAGAGAAGTCGCTCGTTCGTTTATGTTTCTGCTCGTCCAGTCAGTCGCGAGACAGAGATGGCTTGCTCGGCCATGTTCGGCGTCACACTGGACTAGGTGCCAGGGAAAACGGAGGAGGAAGGGAGATAGTAGAGTTGGGTGCGCGCGTGCTCACTCCGGTTCGTTCGGTAGCGGCGGACGACCAGGAGACGCGGGGTCGACCCGGAGGCGGGCGGGCGGGGCCATGGATTGGGGCCAGGAGCGCGCCCGGCAGCCGGTTGGAGTAGAGATTGGTGGTGACCGGCGGAGCTGAGGCTTGGTGGCGGCCGGCTGAGCTGAGGTCTGCGTCGATCTGGAGCTGGGTAGAAACTGAAGAGCAGTTCTGTCTAATTAGGTGCCCTTTGGTTGGTTATATATTGACAAATATGTTAAGGCCTTATACAATGGGAGATGCTTAGAGGGGTGCTTAGAAAAATAAACCGAGATTTTCTGAAGCACCGGTGCCTATTTCTACAAAAGAGACGCTTAGGTAAGCGTCTACCCTATACAAATAAGCACCGGTGCTTAAGGAAAGTCTGGTTTATTTGTGTAAGCACCTCCCATTGTACAAGGCCTAATGATGCCAAAGAGGGGAATTAGCAACAACAAAACCGAACTGGGGGGCTTAGAAGGAAGGGAGACGAAGAAAGGGGCTTAAGATCCAAGGCACACGAGCTTGGGGGGGGGGGTTATAACCAACAGGTTTGCTATTTCACATCTAGATGTGAAATAATATCTCACATCTATGTCTTTTACCATTGGATTTTTGTCTTTAAAATTCGTGCAAGGGAGATCTCGTGCTTGTCCCGCGTCACGCTTTCTTGTCTCGCCCGTCGGCCCTTTTCTACGACACGGAGATGGGTGGGCTGTTTTCCTTGCCCGCAGCAAGCCGATTTTTGTAGTTTTTTTAGGGGGATTGCTGTAGTTTGTTTGTTCGCTAGCCCGTTTATTTGTTTTTTCTTGTGTGTTTTATGGGCTCATGGATCGTGCATGCATTTTGTTGTGATGGATGGATAGATCGCATCATTATGTCCACACGGCCAGATACAACTTTTTTTTGCATTTTGTATTTTCTAAAATGTGTGACGGGGAGAAGATGGAAGGGAATGCTGGGCGTGCTGTCGTTTCTTTTTCTTTTTTTTCCCTGAGCGTTTTTTGTATTTTTTTACATATTTTAATGTGTTTTTTTTGTTAAGAATTATCATCTAGTTGTTTTTATTTTTCTTTGTTTTCTCTATTGTCTCTATTTGGTTTTCCATGTTCTTTGACCTTTTTATTTTACGGGGTTGCTATAGATGTGAAATGGTGCCTTACATCTAAGTGCATTATAGTAGGATACAACTTTGCTATAAAGTTGCTTGGTTTTCCCTTGTTTGTTTTTTCCTAATTTATTTTATTTTGGTTCTTAAACTTTTGTTTTTTGTTTTATTTATTTATTTGGTCTTTTTAATCCATGATTTTTAAAATTTTATAAGTTTTAAAATTCACCGGTTAATTTAGTTCCTGTAATTTTCATGAAAGCGTTCTCTTTACCTTCCGCCTCGTTTGTTGTTGTTTGTTTTATTACATATCATGTTTGTTGTCTAGGCCTGTTCGGCTCAGCTTTTGCCATCCCTCGACTCGCAACTGAGGCCTGACTTTTTTGTCCCAGTTGCAAGTACGCCGTCGACTCGGAACTGGAGCCCAACGTTCTTTGTTCGAGTTGCAAGTCCACTCTCGTCTCGCAACTGGAACTCGACCTTTTTTTTCTAGCTGCAAGTCCATCGTCGACTCGCAAATGGGTCCGATTTTATTTCTAGTTGCACGTGCACCTTCGACTCGCAATTGAGGCCTGAACTTTTTTTTTTGCAATACCCCCTCGACTTGTAACTAGGACATAACATTTTTTTGTCCCAGTTGCAAGTCCATCCTCAACTCGCAATTGGGGTCCAATATTTTTTGTTCGAGTTCCAAGTTCACCCTCGAGTCGCAACTGGGCCATGGCCTTTTTTTTCCCGGTTGCCATTGCACTCTCGACTCGCAACCTAGCCTCGACACTTTTGGTCTTAATTGCAAGTATACCCTTGACTCACGATAGGGCTCCGGCCTTTTTTGTCCCAGTTGAAAGTCCATCCTCAATTCTTAACTAGGCCTCAACCATTTTTGTCCTAGTTGCAAGTTCACTCTCGACACAAATGGGGGTAGACCTTTTTTCTCAAGTTGCAAAGCCACCCTCGACTCGCAACTCAGGCCTGACCTTTTTTGTCCCAGTTGCAAGTACGCCCTCGACTCGCAACTAGGGCCCAAACTTTTTCTGTCCAAGTTGCAAGTCCACCCTCGACTCGCAACTGGAACCCGGCCTTTTTTTCTAGTTGCAAGTCCATCGTCGACTCATAACTGGGTTTGATTTTTTTTTCCAGTTGCAAGTGCACATTCGACTCGCAATTGAGGCCCGAACTTTTTTGTTTTAGTTGCAATACCCCCCTTGACTTGTAACTAGGACATGACATTTTTTGTGCCATTTGCAAGTCCACCCTCAACTCGCAATTGGGGTCCAACCTTTTTTGTCCGAGTTCCAAGTTCACCCTCGAGTCGCAGTTGGGCCATGGCCTTTTTTCCCGATTGCAATTGCACTCTCGCTCGCAACCGGGTCTCGACACTTTTGGTCCTAATTGCAAGTATAGCCTTGACTCGCGACGGGGCTCGGGCCTTTTTTTCCTAGTTGAAAGTCCATCCTCGATTCTTAACTGGACCTGGATCATTTTTGTCCTAGTTGCAAGTTCACTCTCGACACAAATGGGGGTAGATTTTTTCCCAAGTTGCAAAGCCACCCTCGACTCGCAATTGGTGACCAACCTTTTTTGTCTGAGTTACAAGTTCACCCTTTACTCGCAACTAGGGCCCAACCATTTTTGTCCGAGTTGCAAGTCCACCCTTGACTCGCAACTGAGCCCAACCTTTTTGTGTTTGAGTTGCAAATCCACCCTTTATTCGCAACTAGGGCCCAACCTTTTTCGTCCGAGTTGCAAGTCCACCCTCGACTCGCAACCGGGGCCCAACCTTTTGTGTCTGAGTTGCAAGTCCACCCTTGACTCGCAACTAGGGCTCAACCTCTTTTGTTTTCACATCCACACTCGACTCGCAATTGGGGCCCGAACTTTTTTAGTCCCAATTTGGAGTCCACCCACGATTCGCAACTGGGACCTAATCTTTTGTCCCAGTTGCAATTCCACCATTGACTCGTAACTGGAGCTCGACCTTTTCTTTTCTCAGTTGCAATTCCACCCCTTGACTCGCAATTAGGGCCCAACCTTTTTGGTCCCAGTTGCAAGTCCAAACTCGACTCGCAACTCGGGTCCGACCTTTTTTATTCCCAATTGAGAGTCCACCCTCGACTTGCCACTAAGGGTCCGACTTTTTTTGTCCTAGCTGCAAGTCCACCCTCATCAGCGAACAAACTGCAGATGAGCCGGCCCAAGTAGTTAGGATACGTTTTTTGTTTTGTTTTCTTCATGTTTTTTGTTTTTTATTTATCATTTTCTTCATTGTTTTTGCTCTGCTTTTATTTTTCTATTTTTCAAAAATTTATCTCATTTTTATGATACTTTTTTCTTTTTTCATAAATTCACAAGTTTCAAATATCTAAATTTGTTCATTTTTCTAAAATTGTTCATGTTTATGATTTAAAAAAAATCAAAATGTGTTCATTTTTGTTCTCTTCTTATTTATCTGTTTACTCTATTTGGTTTTCTTGTTTCTTTTGTTTATTTCCTATTTGCTTTTAGTTCAATGTATATAAAAAAGTTCGCTTTTAGTTCATCATATATAAAAAAGTTCACCGTATATCAAAATAGAATGTTCACCGTATATTGCAAAAAAAATGTGTGTATTCAGAAAGTGATCATCATATATTAATGGATTGTTCAGCGCAATTAGAATTTTTTTGGTATTCGTTAACATTTTTCATAATTTGAAAAATATATAAATTCATGAACATGTTTTTTGAAATATGTTTTGACCAAACTTTGTTCCTTACAGAAAATTAATTATAAAATAATAAAAGTGGAAAACGCAGCTAGTGACCACTGACCAGATCTGATGCTGACCGAGTTATTAAATGTTCGCGTCTGTGACTACATAAGAACAGTCCTTAGTTATAGTGGCTGTAAGTCCGTGTGCATGAGTTGGAGGTTGGAAGTTCGACACCTGGTGTTCGCCTTATTGTTTTGCGTCTTTTTTTTCCAAAAACTGAGCCGGATAAAAAACCAACAAACAATAAAACAACAGCTTGGCTGGACAATAAAAAAAATGGCATCATCTTAGACACCTGGTGCGTGCGCCTTATTGTTTTGCGTCTTTTCTTTTCCAAAAACTGAGCCGGATAGAACCAACAAACAATAAAACAACAGCTTGGCTGGACAATAAAAAAAATGGCATCATCTTAGATGTGAGATATTATCTCACATTTAGATGTGACATAGACAGACTCTATAACCAAATTAGGCGAATGTTTAATTCGGGGGTACTTGCTACCCGCGCAAACGTCCCGTCCGAGGATGCATCAAGCGGATCCATCCGCAGCGGGCGGCCAGGACTGGCAGCCGGACATCCTTGATCCTGCTCTCCAGCCTCGCTCGCAACGTGTTGTTGATGCGGCCCCAGGTGTGACAGCCGCCGGCGTTGAGCAGCCGGAGGCGTGGGCAGTGGTCGGCGAAGGCAGCCAACGAGCCTGGCTCGATCAGGCCGTCGGACAGCACAAGCTGCTCCAGCAGAGGGAGCTTCTTCACCACCATCGTGATGAAGATCTCGCTTTCCATGCGGGTGCGGCCCATGTTGTACGGGCACGTCACGTGAAGGCTCCGCAACAATGGCGCCCTGTGGTTATTAAGAGACGTTGATCAGGGAGATGCATGTGTGACCAAATCGTAGATCAACTGATCGATGGCCGCGTGGGGTGCCTACCTGTCTGCCAAGTAGAGCATGAAAATGTCGTCGACGGGGCCGCGGAAGGACTCGCAATGGCCGGCGCTGCGCCGCACGGCAGCACACGCCGTCGCCTGCCACCCTGCCGGTGGGTCTGAGTTTGAGTCTGTGTCCGAGTCTGTGTCCGAGTCCGAGTCTATGTCCGAGTCCGAGTCCGAGTCCAAGTCCTTGCCCTTGTCCTTGTCCTTGTCGGCGGCGAGGTCGATGTGCCGCCACCGCAGTGGCTCGTCGACGGCCAGCCGCCGCCACGAGACGCACACGCACCCAGCGCCGCGGAGGATGTCGGCCTGCGGGAGAAGGCTCAGGATGAGCCACAGTACGTCGCGGGGGAGCGCCGCCCAGTCCCTCCACATCACCGACCAAGGAAAACTATGCACGTCCACCGTGCGGCGGCGGCGGTGGCGGCGGCGGCGGCACGGTGGATCAGTTGATGCGGCTCTGGTTCGCCTCCTCGACCTTATTCCCATCTTGTTTCGTTAGGTTTGTTCGTCCGCCCAGATGGCCAGCCAGCAATAGGCCTGCCTGCCGTCAGCCCGATAATATAAGGAAGTTGTACAGATAGTAGGAAATCCTAAACCTGAACGTCAAAAGAAACGTGAATATCTGACCGTCGACGCTAATTAACACGGACGGCCACGAATCATATAGAACAGCAAAAGGATAGCCTCGTCCGAGTTTACTTTGACTACGTTTGTATCAAAGTTGCAAAGAAAGGTACGTTTGCATCAAGAGGAGCGACACGACGCATCAAACAATTTTAAGCCAAGCTGATTCTCACCATCCAAGTTCAACCTTTGGTCTTTTTTTTCTTTAGAAATTTTTTTAATCTATTCATCAACTATCATGATAGTGCAAAGAACACGAGAAATAACAGATATTACAAGTGATGACTAACAAAACAGCTCGGCAATATTGTAAACAAAGCATTTGTGTGTTCAGCTTCTTGCAAATTCCTATACAAAAGCTTCCCACTGGTATACTAGCCTCGAAAACCATGATTTGAGGATCTATTTTGTCACTTCCCTGAACTTGCGTCGGATTTTACAAATTCCTATAGATAAGGTTTAAAATTGTGGTTTTACTTGCGTTTAACAAATTATGGTTTTTGAAGTTTTATGACGAGGTCTACTGAAATCTACTATCTCTGTTCCTAAATATAAAACGTGTTGACAGTTCAAATTGAAACAGAGTATGTACCGTGTAAGCTTTTACTTGTGGTGTTTTAATCTCCCCTAATAATAATAATAATGCGATTACTGCTTCTGGTCGTACGTTGTCGACGTTTTTGCAAAAAAGCCCCTTTGTTTCTTTGAAATCAACCCGCACTCCCTATTTAAGTGGCACTCTGGAAAAATGTTTCGTTTTTACGCAAAAACCACTGCATTTGTTGGAAATTATGCACGCGACCCTTATCTCTTATTGGACTGGCTCACCACCGCGCGTACGCTTATTCTGCCGTTCTCCACAGCCGGGCACGCGCCACCGCTTGCCGCCAGCGTCGACCCATGTTAAAGGCTGGTCGCAGCGGAGGCCTCGGTAGGAAGATTCGAGGCGGTCTCGGGCGCGACGGGGAGCTGCCTGAGCGCACGGACGACGGGGGCTCGTGCAAGCGGCGAAGACCGACGGGGAAGTTCAGAGGGGCGGCTGGTGTGGCCAAGCTGAGGAGGCGGCGATCTGAGCCGGCTTGAGCGCACGGACGACGGCTCTGCTTGCTGGCATCGGCCGGAGGCGGACAGGGCTGGCTCGCGAGATCCACATGGGCACGAGAGGAGGCTAGAGGAGAGGGCCAGGCATGGCTTGGCGGGCGCGAGAGGAGGCTGGAGGAGAGGCCGAGGCGTGGCTTGGCGTCTACAAGAGCCACGAGGCCGTCGCCGCAAGCGTCGGGCGTCCAAGTCAGTCGCGGCAAACGGCCGTTGCAGGTGTAAGGACCAAAGCAAGGCGACGACACAAGGCCGGGCATCGGAGCAGAGCAAAGGAAATAAGAGACACGCAGAGAGGAGGGGAGAGGGACGAGCGATCTAGCGGCGGCGCTCGCTCCGGTGGAATGTGGGGCGCCAGCAACTTTGGTGGAGGCTTCACATCTGCGGTGACGCCCCGAGACTGATGTGCGAGGTGTCCTCCTGTTATTCGCTGTTGTTGCCTTGTCATTTGCTTGCGTGTTGCATCTTGCCATGTCATCATCCGCATTGCATCATCATGTTTTCAAAACTTGCATCCGTCCAGGTTCCCCCAGTTCCGTCCGTTGTCCGTTCTGAGCCCAATCACACTCGCACGCGCACGCGGCATGTCCGAAATAGTATTTTATAAGTGGCCGGAAAATGTTCTCGGAATGGGATGAAAGTTGGCATGTGGTGTTGTTATGTTGTTAGTAGGTCGCCTGCCAAGTTTCATCGCATTCGGAACTCGTTTGATAGCCCAACCGTTAAACTATAGCGGCAATATAGCCGGTCTAACGTCAGACGTTTTTCGGTCTCCGGAAACAGTCTCCGGGCCTCCCTCTCTTCTCTTCTCTCAGCTCGAGACTGTCTACACAGCTCACTACCTACCGTCAGGCCCTACCTAAACTCTCTTGTCAGCCCGCGGCCCTCCTCGCGCGCGTCCGAAAGTTGTCCCGAACCCGACCGGGGCAGTAATCACCCTTGGGCCCGGATCATCCCCAAACGTCTACAAAACGTCTCTGATTTTTTAATTGAGCTTCCTAGCCTAGTTATTCGCGGATGTCCGATTACGATCGGAGGGATGAGGTAGCCCCTAAACTAAATTCATCTGTATATTTATAGCCCAACCCTAGATCCTAGGGAGATGTCCCATCCCGCCGCCACTCTACCCAAATCCTCTCGGGATCCCCTCCCTCGATCCCCGCAGCCTCCTCCCACCTCTCTTCGAATCCAGATCCAGCCAACCACCACAGCCACTTTCCACCCGATCTGGACCACCGGATCTCAGATCCGATGACCCAGAGCCTCTACAGCCCCAGCGCCTCCCAGCTCCCGCACGAGCCCGAGAGCCTCCTCCCGCTCGACCGCATTGGCGAGCGCCGCCGCCGGAGCTGCTCCGTCCGCCGCCCGAACCTGCCAAGACAAGCTCCAGTAGGGCCACCCTCTCCTTCCCTGTCTCTCTTTTCTTCTTCCCTTCTCTTTCCCGTCTCACCTTCCTGCCTCTTCTCCACATGAACCGGGGTGCCGCCTGACTCCCTCGATCTGCAACGAGAGACTCCTCAAGCCGCCACCATCTTCTTCCAGGAGCCCGTGGCCTTCTCTGCTTCACCTCCCCGTGCTTCGCTGGTAGCAAGCTCCGCCACGCCAAGTCGGCCGTTGTTCCCGAGTCTCCTGCTGCCATGGACTTCCTCCGCCGATCATCGCTGGCACGGGACACTGGCGCCCCCAACCTCCTCATCGCCGCACGCCTATAGGTCCCCTGCCTCGCCGCCCTATGCTTGGATCTGGCCGTCCCCGCGCCGTCACGGCCCTGCAGAGCCGCGCCCAAGACCCACCTGCGCCGCCCGCAAGTCCCCGGCGTCGCTCTGCGACCCGTCGCTGTCGTTTGTCTTCAGAGATGAGCAGAGCAGTTCCCCCGTGCCTGGAACCGCTCGATCTCGTTGACCGCAGCCACGCGCTCGTGCAGCACCTCGCTGGGCCACTGCCAAGGCCCAGCCTACTTCCCCCTGATCCGGCCTCCTCCAGTCCTAAACCGAGCGGGCCAAGGCCCACTAGGTGAAGCAGCACCCCCCAGGCGCCCCACCTTCCTTTCCTGCTGTTGGCCCAGTTCGTGTTTCGGCCCATATCATGTTTTTTTCCAGCATCTGCGAATTTGTGTATTAATCCTGAGACAACAGTTTTGCAGTTTAGTCCCTAGAGTTCATGCATTTAATAACTATTTAACCGTCCATCGTTTTAAAACAATTTATATATGAAAGATGCATAGAATTTCATCTAGTTTAATAATATGCCACTTTCATCCATGTTTAAAATGTTGTTTGTGTAATATTGCCCATATGCCATGCTAAAATGCTTTAATTCATAACTAAATAACCGTAGCTCCAAATCTAATAATCTTTATATGTAAATGGGGTATAATTTTGCCTAGTTTAACATGGTGGATTTACTTTGCATGTTTAATAACTCTAAAATTGTGTTTAGGGCAGATCAGTACCACAACCAAAATATGCACATGAGGATTTTTCCGGACTTGTTGCTTGTTGTTCCGGCCTCATTTAAACTTGCCGAGTTAGGTAGTTTTCATATGCTTCACCTCTTTCCATGTTTAACAACATTTAATATTGTTGGGTACATAAACGAGAGAGAACTAAATAAGTCATGTGGTGTTTTCTTCAATATGTAACTCCGTTGCATAATGAGCTCCACTTAATTTGTAGTATTGTTTGTGCACTTTGCCATGCCATGCTTCATTAAACCGGACATGCATCATACTTGATTGTGCATCATGCCATGTTGATGTGTTGGTTGTTTACTATGTTTTTTGCTTCTTTCCGGTGTTGCTTCTTCGGGTTGGTTCCGATAACGTCGTGTGTGTGAGGATCTGTTCGACTATGTCCGTTTATCTTCTTCATGGACTCGTTCTTCTTCCTTGCGGGATTTCAGGAAAGATGACCATACCCTCGAAATCACTTCTATCTTTGCTTGCTTAGTTGCTCGCTCTTTTGCTATGCCTATGCTGTGATACCTACCACTTGCTTATCATGCCACCCATATTGATGAACCAAGCCTCTAACCCACCTTGTCCTAGCAAACCATTGTTTGGCTATGTTACCGCTTTGCTCAGCCCCTCTTATAGCGTTGTTAGTTGCAGGTGAAGATTGAAGTTTGTTCCTTGTTGGAACATGAAGATGTTGTTCCTTGTTGGAATATGTTTACTTCACTACTAGGAAAAGGGCTATAGATGGAATTGACACTAATGGTGCACCAGACATGTGGTGCGCCATTACTATATACTAATGGCGCACCATCTGTTGGTGCGCCATTAGTGTGGAAGACACTAATGGCGCACCAGGCACACGGTGCGCCACTAGTAACAAAATGTTTTTTTTCATTTTTTCAAGCATACTAATGGCGCATCCGGGCAGAGTGCGCCATTAGTAGTTAGAACTACTAATGGCGCACCAGCCATAGAGTGCGCCACTACTGTATTTTTTTTACTTTTTTGCAAAACTACTAATGGCGCACTGTTGCATAGTGCGCCATTACTAGTTTAAACTAGTAATGGCGCACTGTGCCACGGTGCGCCATTAGTATAAAAATTATTTTTTTACTTTTTTGCAAAACTACTAATGGCGCATGTCTGTGTGGTGCGCCATTAGTATGTTGGGTTACTAATGGCGCATGTCTCTGTGGTGCGCCATTAGTAACCTGAGACCAGCTAGATATTTTTGGACAGCCACACCTACACACCCACTTTCCCCACTTCATTCCCCTCACCTCCTTCTCTAAGCTTGTCGGCTGCCTCCTCCTCCTCACCTCATTTGCACCATAGATTCATCAAAATTAAGTGTTGAAATTACCTTTTTTGATAGGTAAGTAAGGGGAAAGCTATCTTCATGTTGTAGATCTACTTTTTTTTCTCCCTAGCTCGCTCCAACAACGTGCACATGCGCTTTTTGTGGCCTAGCTAGATCTATGTATGTTTGTGGTGTTGCATATGTTTATGGTGTTGCATATATGTTTGTGTTTGCAGGTATCGGTATTTGAAATCGATAGTTGCCAATATTTTGCCGGAATGTTGATTCATTTCCGTTTCGGCGAGAATTTTGGCACTATGCATTATTTTTTGTCGTATTTTTAGGGAAAGTCATGCCAAATTTTTTCTTGGTTCTAAAATATCGTTTTGCTCTACCCCACAAGCGACCATGGTCCGCACGATGACCGAAGGCATCGTGAATAGGTTTTTGAGCTCCGCGAAGGCCGAGATGCTTCAAAAGAACGAGACGGAGATAAGATGTCCGTGTCGAAGATGCAAGATGAAGAGCCTTATTGCGGACCCGGATTCCGGGCAGGTGCGGGACCACCTGCTCTTGCGTGGTTTCATGGATTCCGGGCATTGCGGCAAGGTGATGAAGATGACTATGAAGTCGTCCATGGGGGTCGGGCAAGAAATGAGGAAGGGCAGCAAGACAACCACCGCGGCTCGGGCGGGCGAGAAGACGAAGAATCTCCAGGACATGATCACGACGGTGATGCTGTACACAGTCATCATGTAGAAGATGTCGGACATGATGTTGAGGAAGATGCCGGAGCAGATGAAGGGCATGATCATGAAGATCTAGATGCCGAAGGAGCAGACGACGATGGACCATCGATGGGCTGGGTGCAGGACCCTCATATTCAAGAGCTGCTTCTCAAGCAGACTGATAACGCAAGAGCTGCCGCCCGAGAGAAAGCCAAGATGGATCAACTGGAGATAGACGCGGTTACTCCATTGTATGAAGGATGCACGAGGATACCCGCCTGAAAGTAACGCTCATGGCTTTGGAGATGAAGGTAAAACGCAAAATGATCGAAGCATGCTTCGACGAGAACATGTCATTCTGGCATGAACGTCTTCCCAAGGGGAACAAGTGCCCGACCAGTTTCGAGGAGGCGAAGAAAGTCGTGTGTCCTCTGGATTTACCGCACGTGAAATACCATGTGTGCATGAACAATTGCATCATTTATCGGGGCAAGCACGCGGAGTCTACCATATGTCCGGTGTGCAGCGTCACTCGATACAAGAAGAGGAAGAAAGCTCCTCGAAAAGTGGTGTGGTACTTTCGATCCCCCCTCGTCTGCAGCGGTATTTCGCGGACCCTAAGGTAGCAAAGCTCTTGTGTTGGCACGCGGATAGGGAGGAGAAGAAGCGAGAAGATGACGCAAATGATCCGGAGATAAATAAAAAAGACAAGATGCTGAGTCACCCTAAGGATGGGAGCCAGTGGCAAGCGTTGAACTTCGAACCCCCAGAATTTGGGAAGGATCCAAGGAACATCGTGCTGGGCGCGAGCACCGATGGAGTCAATCCGTTTGGCAGCCAGAGAAGCACACATAGCACCTGGCCTGTGTTTGTGTGGATGTACAACCTTCCCCCTGGTTGTGCATGAAGAGGAAGTACATTCACATGAGTATGCTAATTGAAGGGCCGAAACAACCAGGGAACGACATCAATCTGTATCTGGGGCTGCTGAAAGAGGAGCTAGACACGCTGTGGAAAACGCCAGCCAATACGTGGGACGCCGTAGAGAAAGAATATTTCCCTATGAGAGCCGCACTGCTCACGACGGTGCACGACTATCTCGGTTATGGATATCTCGCGGGGCAGGTGGTCCACAGATTTTCTGGATGCGTCAGGTGCATGGATGAAACAACGTATTGCCAGCTAGATAGAGATCCTGGGTCTTCGAAAACCGTGTTCATGGGACATCGAAGGTGGCTTCGCGATGATGACCCGTGGAGGAAACGCAAGGATCTGTTCGATGGTGAAACCGAACTCCGAAGATGCCCGCGTACGAGGAGCGGCAAGGAAATAGACGGGTTGTTGAAAAATTGGAAAGATTGCCCACTGCCGGGAAAGAAGCAAAAGGCGCCAGAGCCGGGAAAGAAGCGAAAGGCGCCAGAGCCGCTGCTGAAGGTATGGAAAACGAGGTCTGTTTTCTGGGACTTGCCGTACTGGAAGATCAACTATGTGCCTCACAGCCTTGATGCCATGTATATCACGAAGAACGTGTGCGAGAGTCTGCTTGGTACCCTGCTCAACATGCCAGAGAGAACCAAAGATGGGCCGAAAGCAAGGGCAGAGTTGAAATCAATGGGCATCAGGCAGGAGCTTCACGCTAATGATGATGATGATGAGGCGAAGCAGGACACAGAAAGTCGTCGCAAAGGCAAAAAGGCCAAGAAGACCGGAAATGACTACCCTCCTGCGTGCTTCACTCTAAGTCGGGAGGAGATCGAGCAGTTTTTCACCTGCCTCGTAGGAGTAAAACTTCCTTACGGTTACGCAGGGAAGATAAGCAGATACCTAGACCCAGCGAAGCAGAAGTTCAGCGGGATGAAGTCTCACGACTGTCACGTGCTGATGACGCAGATACTTCCAGTTGCAATCCGTGGGATCATGGATGCGCACGTCCGTGAAACGCTATTTGGCCTATGCAACTTTTTCGACGTCATCTCTCGGAAGTCGGTTGGCGTGAGGCAACTCAGAAGGCTACAGGAAGAGATCGTGTTGATACTATGCGAGCTTGAGATGTACTTCCCGCCCGCATTCTTCGACGTTATGGTGCATCTGCTGGTCCATATCGTGGAGGATATCATCCAACTCGGCCCGACGTTCCTGCACAGCATGATGCCATTCGAAAGGATGAATGGTGTCATCAAAGGATACGTTCGCAACATGTCATGTCCAGAGGGAAGTATAGCCAGGGGCTTTCTGACCGAAGAGTGCATCTCCTACTGCACGAATTATCTAGGCATCGAGAACCCCGTTGGTCTGCCCGTCAACAGGCACCTCGGCAGGCTCACTGGATGGGGTCACCATGAGGGTCGCCGCGAAATGCATGTCGACTTCAAGGGTCGACTCGCCGACTTTGAAAGAGCAAACCTAGTCACGCTACAACACATAGACGTGGTCGATCCTTGGGTGGTAGAGCACAAAACCTTTATTGAGAAGACGTACAATGACCGAGGCCAACAGAGGACGGATGGAGATATAATCAAAGAGCACAACTGATGTTTCACGCGTTGGTTCAAGCAAAAGCTTCTGTCGTACCCTTTACATGAGGATTCTTCCGCGGAAGAACAACTCATATTCACCTTGTCACAGGGCGCCGAGCACAACCTGATGACCTATGAGGCGTACGATATCAACGGCTACACATTCTACACCGAGGACAAGGACATGAAGAGCGATGGTTATCAGAACTCTGGGGTAACGATGGAATCCTACACGGGTAACGACAAGGACAGATACTACGGAAGGATCGAGGAGATCTGGGAGCTGAGCTACGCTGGAGAGAAGGTCCCGATGTTCCGTGTCAGATGGGCCAAGAGCGTCCTAAAAGAAGACCAGTATTTCACCACCATGGTTATACCCGAAGCCAAATCCAAGACCGCGGGCGCAAACATCACCATGAAAAATGAGCCATGGGTACTGGCTTCCCAAGTGGACCAATGCTTCTTCATCACTGACCCGTCAAAGCCCAGTCGTGTTGTCGTGAGGAGAGGCAAAAGGAAGATCATCGGAATGGATGGAGTAGCCAATGAGCAAGACTTCGACAAGTACGGCGACCCGAAGATCGAACATGACGACGACGTTGAAGTAGCAGCATACACCACAAGAAGAAGCAGGACCACCCTACCTAAAGGACGTCTGTTCCACAGAAGAACTCCATTTGCGAAAAAGAAGGGCAAGAAGATTATGAACAGATAGCTAGCTAAGATCGACTGTATTTAAATCGTAGTCTTCATTTCTCGGTTGTATTTCATGGGCACTTTTTGTTATCATGAATATTTTTAAATTTCATGGGCACTTTTTGAATTCATGAATATTTTTTCAAATTTGATGATATTTTTTCATATTCAATATGATAAAATATTGAATATTCATGAGGACACTCGATCTCGTTCCATCTCCATCTCGATCTCGATTCCCCCTCCATCTCGATCTCGATCCCACC
>NC_057812.1:123721092-123735506 GCF_018294505.1 Triticum aestivum
CCGCTCCGCCACCGCTAACGAGCACCCCCCGCACCCTCCCCCGCTCCCTGGTGAGCTCCGCCTCCTCTCCTCTTTCATTTTTAAAAAAATAACAATAAAAAAGTGTAGACTACAATTGTTGTTAAACAACAATTATTACTGTTTTTATAAAAAAAATATTACTGTTTCATATCATATTCATATTCGTTTTCTAAAAAATTATTACATGCAACAAAAAAATTACTTATGGCGCACCTCTGGCTGGTGCACCATTGCTATATATAAAAAAAGATTACTAATGGCGCACATCTGCCTGGTGCGCCATTGCTATGTAAAAAAGATTACTAATGGCGCACCTCTGCCTGGTGTGCCATTGCTATGTAAAAAAAAGATTACTAATGGGGCACCGACCGCGGGTGCGCCATTAGTAAGATTCCCCCTAGCTAATTTCCTCCATCTCGCCAGATCCCCTTCGTCCCTCTCCCTCGCCCCCTAGCTAATTCCCCCCGCTGCCCCGACCCACGCCGCCGCCGCCCCCGCGCCTCCGTCTCCGTCGCCGCCCCCGCGTCTTCCTCTTCGACTACGAGGACCCGGACGAGCTCGGACGCCCTCGAGCCATCCCTTCTACGCCCGCCGATTTCCTCCGCATCGGCCACCATCGCCACCGCTCGACGCCGAATTCGCGCCGCCTCGACTAGCTCCGGCTACCCCGAGTCGCCCTCGACCTCCCCAGTGAGCACCCGAGCCGCTTCCCCCTCTTCCCCCACTTGATTTCCTTCTGATATGTGTTCTAGGGTTAGGGTTTGGAGAATTAAGTAGCTAGGGTTGGGGAATTAAGTAGCTAAGGAGATTATGTTTAGAGCATCAATGATGGGTGTTGATATACCTCTGGATAATTTTGATTTTATTCATGTTCTCAAGGAATTGGAATTATCCAGGGAACAAATTAGTAAGAAAACTGAACACTGTTTAGATATTCATGACTCGAATGGAAATGTTGCCTCCCTGTGTCTAAGTTGGCATGATACCATAGTGGAAGAGGAGGAGAAATTTACTGTAGTTTCTAGAAGAAAGAAAAAGTCTCCTGCTAAGAGAAATGTCACTATTTCTTCTCTTACCTCCTCTTCTATACCTTGTACTAGAGGTCAGCAAAAGAATATCAGTTCTACTTTGCCCCTTAGTAGATCTGGATGCTATTTCTGTTAGGAGATGGTGTTATATTAAGATGCATATATTGTTATGTTACGCAAATTGTATCATCTTGCCACTTAAGTCAGCCTTCCCTTTAAGCAAAAAACTCAGTTAGGAGCTACTGTTAGGAGCTACTGTCAAAAACTTGAGCTACTGTCAAAAAATTCAGTTAGGTACAGTTAGGAGCTACTGTCAAAAACTTGAGCTACTGTCAAAAAATCAGTTAGGTACAGTTAGCATCATGTAAGAAAATGGCCATAATGTGCCCTGATAATGATGTATTTTGTCATAAAAATATATAGTGGACTGCCATGATAATGACATGCTGCTAGTAGTTACTTCCACCATGAGTTTCATTAACAGCAAGTCAGTTTTGTTTATAGTTGAAAGTAAGTGTGTGGTTTGAAATTTTGATCCGATTATGGCATCTAGAAATATGTCAGTTTTGTTTTGTAACTAGAAGACCAAAGTGTATTCTGTCCAAACTGTAGTTTTCAGTATTCTGTCCAAACTGAAAACTATTAAAAAGACCATGTGTTTTTTGGTCAAAATCTGCATGTAAAACTGAAATAATCACTCATAAAGAATATCCTCAAGACCATGTGTTTCTTGGATTTCTTGATTGTATTTTGTGCTTGCAGGAGTAAATTTCTTGGAGTAATTTTGTGCTTGCAATGTTTGAGTTCTTAAGCCTTTTTACTGAAAATCAAACAGAAATGTTTTCTTAACTCAGAAGCCTGTTACTGCACCTGTACTGCACATTACAAAGTCTCCTAGTACTTAACCCACCCAAGCTATGAGGCAAAAATTTCAGTTAATTGTTATGGACAATTGTCAATTTTCTGTAATGATGATGGAACATTATAAAGCATTGTACTCCAGTGTATATGAAGGATACAAAAACTTTAGCAACTTCTCTGATTTTATAAAGTTGTTCTTATATGGGTGAAAATTCACTTGTTTTTAGGCTAGTGCAGGGTGTTGCTTTATTCTGTCATCATTTGTAACTATGTCACAAATAAATTGTTCCTTCTTCTGTATTTGAAGTAATGACTGTTCATAAGCTGAGGCATGGATTAAGCTGTTTCTTTGCTGTACCATTATATCTGGATGATTTTTTGTTTGGTGACCTATTATATATGGAATGGAAGCTCACATAAGTTGAGCTGATTTTTTTCCATATGAAAGCAGAGGACCATATGGTCTGTGGCTGGGTTTTGTCTCCGACCATTGTGTCGTGATGAATTTGCAGGTACCCCGAGAGGCCCTTGAGTTTGCCGGAATGTCTATTAACTTCCGTTCTGGCAAATTTGGGTACTCCATATGTCCTATTTTCAGCAAAGGTCATGCTGAAATTTTCCGTGAATTTTAGCATGACTTTGCTAAAAATAGGACATATGGGGTACTTGCGACTAATGCATGGGCCGGGGTATCTTAGTACTTAGTTAAGTAGGATCAATTGCCCCGCCATTCTTGCTGCATTAAACCATAGGTGGCAATAGAGCCAAGTGATTAGGCCCAACTTAGAATTCTCCTTAGCACCGATAAACCCTAGATGATAAACCTAACATAGGTGGCAATAGAGCCAAGTGATTAGTGCCAAGTGATTAGGCCCAACCTAGGGTGCCTCGGCATCGATAAACCCTAAATGATGAAAACTTAACTTGGCTTCTATAGGGTGCCTCGGTGTCGATGAGAACCTAAATGATGTACGCTTAGGCTTTTAGGGTGCCTCGGCGTCGACAAACCCTAAATGATAAAAGCTTAGCTTTTAGGATGCCTCGGTGTCGACAAACCCTAAATGATGAGACCATGATCTTGTTCCTTGATAATAACCAACTTTTTGACCAAACTTTTTTCCTATTTAGAGCGAAACATGGCCCACAATGATGAGGCCGGCGGTTCGGGCGGCAAGCAATTCTGGGAGCTGTCCCAGGAGTTGGAGGAAGAACCTCACCGCTATGAGGACGCCGTGGAAGACACTGATCCTGACTACACAACCCCTAGTGGCGTCAGGGATGACACCACTGATGATGGCGCCGCAGATGCCACCACTGATGATGGCGGCGCACGCACAGATGGTAGCCAACCGAAGAGGCAACGGAAGGACCGGCGCCCGAACGTGCTCGGCATCGTCTGGGAGGAATTTACTCAAGTGAACTCCGACGGGCATCCGACGGCGCCCAAACACGTAGTCAAGGGGTACTCGATTCAGCTCGGGTGCATTCTCTGGAGCACCGCCTCGATCAACACCGAGAACCTAAGGCATAAGGACCGAGGGAATTTGCGCAGCCTCCTCTTCACGAAGCTGCACGAATGCTACAAGTTCCCCGCTGAGTTCGCAAACACACGCCTCTCGGGTAATAAAGTGAACGATGCCGCCCTCACAACAATGAGCACGGCCCTGTCTACTTGGAAAAGCATGGTGAAAGCAATGATTGACAAAGGTGATAGTTATGAGAAGATCAAGGCGAAATATCCTTTGATTAGCGAAGATGACTACAAGGAGTTCAAGATCAAGGGCAATAGCCCTGCAACCTCCGAATCAAGTTAGTGGGGGGAAGAAATGCGGCAGTTGAACATAGGGGTCCACCAACTCGGTCCCGGCGGTTACAGAGTGGCGGAGCCTGTATGGGACAAGGAGGACGCGGAGCGTGCCGAGCAAGGCCTACCGCCCCTCTTCAAGAAATACAGTGACAAGCAGACCAGGAACTTTCTCAGGGCCTGGTACAAGGAGGACCCAGTAACAAAGGAGCTTACCATGGATCTGAAGACCAAGGAGCTTGAGCTTGTTCTGGTAAGGAATACACCCCCGCGTAATTAGCTCCATATGGTTGCATTCTAATTAATCCCCAATATTTCTAAATAGTTCACGTTCCTTCCACAGGACAAAGAAACCAGTAGCGCGGGGTCGTCTCAGAGCTCCCCTTGCGACACCCCTTTGAATAGGGCGTTGAACGTAATGAAAAACAGGGATAAGCTCAATAAGCCGACGTCAGCTGGTCGTGTGGCCGGCAAAGGCTTGTCCACAAAATGGTCGCCATACTATGCCGCTAGTGGGCGAAAGGAGAAAAAGACCAGTTCGGAAAGCCAGTCGTGCGAGGTTGAAGCGCTCAAGCCGCAAGTGGCGCGGATTCCGGAGATGGTCCAAGAGCAAGTGCAACAACAATTGGGATCGACGCTCACCGGCATTATGCCTACCTTGATTCATGGGATAACGACGTGGATTGCGGGTGGCCAACAGGGGCCGCCCCTGATTCCTAGCTTCACGGCCAGCAATTCGCACAACACGCAGGCGGCGCCATTGGTGTCTCCGGCGGCGGCGGTATTGGTGTCTACGGCGGCGGCGCCATTGGTGTCTCCGGTGGCGGCGGTATTGGTGTCTCCGACACCGGCATTGGAGCTTAATGCACCCGGGTGTACGCCGGCCGGTACCTCGCCAGCAAGCAGCCCCTCCGTCAGTTGCACGCCCGCCGTTGGCGGTGCCTCGACATTAGCCGAGCTCGACGGCATCACGGTAACTAAGCCTCTCGGCTGAGGACTTCATCTCCTTGCCTTTGACTGGGCATCCCTGACGCCCTACATGTTTTCGCAGGGCGCCGCCGACGTTCCTTGCACTCTCCTGCACTTCGTGGGCGGCGAGTTGGTCGATGTCGCCAAGGGCAGAATCGTTCAACCAGGCAACCCCGTGTTCCACGGTAATCCGATGCCACGCACAATGTATAGGGTTGAAGTGGTTCAGGTGCTGCCAGGCTGCGACGAGCTGTTACCTCTGATTCGACCCGCTGGGGCCGACAAAGAAGATGAGATGACCCTTAGCGCCTGCGTAAGCTGGCCCTTGCTTTGGCCAAAGAGCCAGATTCGTTTGGGGGCGGGGGACACCACCCCACAGACAAGACCACCAGTCGTGCCGGCGCCAAGCCATAGCAAGATCGCTGCAACGCTACCGGACATGCCGGACATCCCTATGGCACAGGATCCAGACATGCATATGGCACAGGATCCGGACGACGACGACAACGACGATGGTACATTTACCAACGTCGATAAGTACTTTGCCAAACATGGGTGCGGTGACGAGTTCTGCGGGCCTCCTTCTCAAGAACCCAAACAAGACGACCGGGATCTAGCTGGTACGGCGGAGAAACCCAATTGCAACAGGCGTCATCTAGCGTTCAGTTCTTAGGAGACGCCTCCAGCTGCCGCCTTCACCGAGCCTCAGATAGCGGAGGTGCCAAATATTATCAGCCCCAACACGCTCAAGAAGGCGGTCTGTGAGCAGAACTCGGTCCCATTATAGCAGATCAAGAAGAAGGGCCGGAAATGGCAGACTAAAAAGGGTGCCGGTGCGAGCTAGCCGGCACCGAGTACGATCCGTGCTCAGGACGGGCAACCTTCACCTAAGGATATCTCGAGGAGGCTGCATGTGGCCGGTAGGGCGATGCTACCGACAAATATGCTGAATGCTGCAACCGGTGCTATGCGGAGTCTGCACGACAGTGTTCTTTCTTTGGAGAAGCGGCGTCTCAGAGAGAATGATGTGGCATACCTGGTTTTCGTGGCCAAGGTGCCAGAGGGCAAGGGCTTTGTGGATGGCGCCATCGGGGGTACGATCGTCCTGCGGTTTGATGACATCTTTGCTATGTTCAACCTTCATCCGCTGCACTACACCTCCGTTCGGCTGTTTTCGCTGAGTATGAAGATGCGGATCATTAGAGACAAGACCCCGGACATCGTGATCGTCGACCCCTTCTACATGTGTGCCAAGCTCTTGAGCAGCGCTGGGGACCGCCAAGTCGCGAGTTCACACCTCAAAGACGTCATTCTGACAAACCCAGATAAGGATAACTTCCTTGTGGCTTACTTTCCCGAGTAAGTCATCCCTTAACCGCCCCGTAACATATGATTTCTTAGATTTCGATCGTTCTTTTTTTTCTAACATTCCGTGTTCTGTGTAGTGACACACATTGCACACTCATCCTCTTAAGCCTGAAATATTCCATGGCCACGTATTTTGACCCGAACCGTAACTCCAAGATAGACTACACAAATATCAAGAAAGTTCTTGATGATGTTCTCCCCGGCTACGCCAAATCTGGAGGCACCTTCACCAGGGCAGTTAATAAGTACGGCAAGCACATGTTCACCCAAAATACGACGTTCTGCTGCGTCAAGCAGCCGCCTGGCGGTCAGAAGGATGCCTACTACGCCCTCCATCACATGCAGGCGATCGTAAGGGACCATCATCACCTTCTGCTACCAAATAATCTCAAAGATTGGGCCGCGAGCTTGTCGGCAATCCAGGACGCGGACATCAGACAAGAATTCTTTCGCATCCAGTCGGAGTTTGCGGACATCATCCATCAAGATGTCCTTCATACCTCAGGGCAGTTCTTCCTCTGATATCAACCATCCAACATTGAGATAGATGGAATGCTACAAATACAGGCTGACAACGCCCACAATTTCATGACCATCACGACAGACGGCGGCTTCATCCACGCTCATGTCCATGAGTCGAGTCGAAAGTAGTGATGTGTAGTTCTGAAACATTGATTGGCTCATGTTGTAATTAAACTTTAATGAATTTTATGTCTCTTTGGTTTGGACAGTCATTCAACTTAGATGTAATCGATATTATTTATTAGTAGGACCATGAATGGTGCTATTAATGTCTTGCTTTTCTCTTCTGATCCTTTTGTTGCATACTTATATATTGCTTATGTATGTATTGTCTGTTGTTTGGCTTGTGCATAGAGATGCCGGCGTATGTCGTGTACAAGGGTAAGGTTCCCGGAGTCTACGACGACTTGGAGGAGTGTCGGAGACAGGTTCACCATTTCAGCGGTAACAGTTACAAAGGGTACACCACTAGGGCGGAGGCGGAATCTAGATACGCCCGCTATCTAGCGGGAGAGAGGAGGGAGCGTTGGAGGAACCGGATGAAGACCAGTTTCATCGCGATGATGCTCATCGTGATGACCACAGCTCTCTTCTATATGATGGTAGTTTAGATGATCGATATCGACTTGTAATGTGAAGACAAACTCGATACTCGCGGTCTCGAGACTTGTAATGTTTTATCTTTGTTCGGTCTTTTGAATTCGAAGACTAATATGATGAATTGTATTCGGAGACTAATCTTCTATTGTATTCGATGAATCTGCTGTTGCTGTGTGCTACTGTCTATATTCTATCATATAATATATTTTGTAACCTGTGCAAAAATCAGAAAAGTAAAAAAAAACTAATATTCATACTAATGGCGCATCACTACAGAGTGCTCCATTAGTATGCCAAAGTTTACTAATGGCGCATCACCAAAGAGTGCGCCATTAGTATGCCAAGTATACTAATGGCGCATCCATCCGCAGTGCGCCATTAGTGTGCCAAAGCACATGGTTAAATATGGCCCCTGTGAGGCATACTAATGGCGCATGGTGTTATATACTAATGGCGCACCAGTGGTTCGCCATTAGTAATAAATACTAGTGGCGTGATACTAATGGCGCACCACTGATGCGCCATTAGTAGGCAAAACTGGTGCGCCATTAGTAGGCCTTTTCCTAGTAGTGCTTGTTGGGATATCACAATATCTCTTATTTAATTAATGCATCTATATACTTGGTAAAGGGTGGAAGGCTCGGCCTTATGCCTGGTGTTTTGTTCCACTTTTTCCGCCCTAGTTTCCATCATATCGGTGTTATGTTCCCGAATTTTGTGTTCCTTACGCGGTTGGGTTATAATGGGAACCCCTTGACAGTTCGCCTTGAATAAAACTCCTCCAGCAAGGCCCAACCTTGGTTTTACCATTCGTCACCTAGCCTTTTTCCCTTGGGAGTCGCCCATTCTGAGGGTCATCTTTATTTTAACCCCCCCCCCCGGGGGGGCCAGTGCTTGTCTAAGTGTTGGTCCGAACTAGTGTCCTTTGCAGCGCCACCTCGGGGAAACTTGAGGGCTGGTTTTAGTTGTACGGAGCGCTCATCCGATGTTGCCCTGAGAACGAGATATGTGCAGCTCCTATCAGGATGTCGGCGCATCGGGCAGTCTTGCTGGTCTTGTTTTACCTGTCGAAATGTCTTGTAACCGGGATTCCGAGCCTGATCGGGTCTTCCCGCTAGAAGGAATATCCTTCGTTGACCGTGAGAGCTTGTGATGGGCTAAGTTGGGACACCCCTGCAGGGATATGATCTTTCGAAAGCCGTGCCCGCGGTTATGGGCAGATGGGAATTTGTTAATGTCCGGTTGTAGAAAACCTGAAGTTGACCTTAATTAAAATACATCAACCGCGTGTGTAACCGTGATGGTCTCTTCTCGGCGGAGTCCGGGAAGTGAACACTATGTTGGAGTTATGCTTGACGTAGGTTGTTCTAGGATCACTTCTTGATCATACTTTTATCGACTGTGTTTTGCCTTCTCTTCTCGCTCTCATTTGCGTATGTTAACCACCATATATGCTAGCCGCTTGCTGCAGCTCCACCTCATACCTTTTACCTTACCCATAAGCTTAAATAGTCTTGATCGCGAGGGTGTGAGATTGCTGAGTCCCCGTGACTCACAGATTCTTCCAAAACTAGCTTGCAGGTGCCGTTGAACCATGCAGATGACGCAACCAAGCTCAAGGAGGAGCTCGATGAAGATCTTGCCTTTTGTGTTGTTTCGTTCTAGTTGATCAGTAGTGGAGCCCAGTTGGGGTCGATCGGGGATCTGTGTAGCATTTGGGGTAGTCTTCTTTTATTTTGGCTCCGTAGTCGGGCCCTGGTTGTATTTGGATGATGTAATGCTTTATTCATGTATTTGTGTGAAGTGGCAATTGTAAGCCAACTATGTATATTTTCCCTTATTGTATTACATGGGTTGTTCGCGAAGATTACCTCACTTGCGACATTGCTTTCAATGCGGTTATGCCTCTAAGTCGTGCTTCGACACGTGGGAGATATAGCCGCATCGAGGGCTTTACATCTACGCCTGTGTGACACTATTGGCAGATTCGGCGGCGACGCTCACGCTCGCTCCGGTGGAACGGGGGAAGCCAACAACTTTGGGTGTGGAGGCTTCACATCTGGGCCCGCCTCACACATTGACACACGCCGGCAACCTGGGAACGAACCTCGCCGGGCAGCTAGCTCACAGCGCGGCTAATCCCGCTAGTTGCTTGGTCTAAGAAATCGGTGGAAGCACGAGAATGAGAATGAGAGATGGGGCGAGAGAAAGGAGATGGATGTAGATGCTTCCCGGTGGACACAGAGTCATAGACGAATGGATAAGGATAAGCTGGCTAGCGGTGGAGGTACACGTTGATGGCATGATGGGTGTTACGTGCCGGTCAGTAGGCCCCAAGCCCCCAACATTGTTTTGTCCCGGCTATAGTATTTCTTTTTCTAATTTTTGCGAGGGGGTTATAGTATTTTTTGCGCTTGGGCCAACATTTAGTCTTCCAAATCAAACAAACCTTCCATTAAAAAACTACATGATCAAAATCATTAGAATTCAAATCTTTTGATAATTTGATAAAATATTTTAAATGAATTATTAAACTCTCGAAGAGTATGTAAGGGAATCTTCAACACCGAGCCTCGAAACGACCATAACCGTCCAGACCTCATGGTCCAGACGTGTTGTTCCATCCAATGCGGGTCTATATCGGTCTGTCGACCGGCCCGGACTTACTTTCTTCCGCAATCCGAAAACAAATTGGGGGCTTTGCGGGCATCCAAACCGCTGTCACGCTTGATTCTATCTGCCATGGCCCACCCAAAAAACCCTCCTTTGCCCATGTCCCTCCCATCCGAAGTGGCCAGCGCTGCTCCAAAGCATCGATCTTGCATTCATGCCGGCTCAGAGCGATGTGACCTCTCAATGGCCCTTTGGCATTGAAGCGGCACCGGACGAGAATGCAGCCCACGCTGTTTCCCGGTGCACACTGCAACTCCACGTTCAAATGGTAACTCATCATTCTGCCTCCCTACATTAAACATGCGCGGTTGCCGAAGAATCTTCTCCGGCACCACATAGGGTGCCGGAACCAGCAGCTTCGCCAAGTGAGCGTCCGCTGGGCCTTCGGGCAAAGGAGCCGGACAGTTGATCTGTCCGGATGTCACCTGCCAATCCTGTCAAAGGTAAGGGAGCTTAGATCCCACATGGAGTCAAACTATGAAAAACTGATACCCTGTGAAAGGAAAAAAATAGCCTACCGCAAGAGCGTGACGCTGCGCACTGAATCCGCGATCCTCGATAGCGGATGCGGGAACCTCGGCGCCCTTGAAAAGCACCTTCCAGGCATCTTCGTACCTCGTGTCGAAGAGCCTGCTCAGGGTTTGGTGCCGCGCCGGGTCGAACTCCCACAGGTTGAAAGCCCGTCGTTAACACGGGAGGATCAAGTGGATGAGCATAACCTGGACTACGTTGACAAGTTTGAGCTTCTTGTCCACCAGGGTTTGGACGCATGTTTGGAGTCCGATCAGCTCTCCTTTTTTACCCCACGACAGGCCCATCTCCTTCCAGGAGGTGAGCCGCATAGGGGGTCCGGATCGAAACTCGAGGGGTGCGACCCATTCGGCGTCGCGCGGCTCGGTGATGTAAAACCACCCCGATTGCCACCCCTTCAGGGTCTCCACAAAGGAGCCCTCGAACCATAGGACATTGGCCATCTTGCCCACCATGGCGCCTCCGCACTCCGCCTGGTTGCCGCGCACCACCTTCGGCTTGACATTGAAAGTCTTGAGCCATAGGCCGAAATGGGGGCGGATGCGGAGGAAAGCCTCGCACACGACGATAAACGCCAAGATGTTGAGGACAAAGTTCAGGGCCAGATCGTGGAAATCCAGGCCGTAGTAGAACATGAGCCCCCAGACAAATGGGTGGAGAGGGAAGCCCAGTCCGTGGAGGAAATGGGGGAGAAACACCACCCTCTCATGGGGCCTAGGAGTGGGGATGAGCTGCCCCTTTTCGGGAAGCCGGTACGCGATGTCGTTAGACAGGTATCCGGCCTTCCTCAGCTTTTTGATGTGTCCCTCCATGACGGAGGAGACCATCCACTTGCCTCCCGCTCCGGACATGGCTGGAGAAGGTTGAGGTGGGGAGTACGGACTTGGGCGCTGGAGCTCGAGTGCGCGAAAATGGATAGGCAAAGGAGGAAGAAGGCATAGGTGAAAAGATGGATCTGTATCCCCTTATATGGGTGGATGCGACTACGCGTCCCCACCAGCCTGGTAAAACTCCCTTATCTCCCAAGCACTGTAATCAATGGCGCGGTTGGGTTACCCATGCCCGTATTGATAAGAATCCCGGAATAAGGGGACACGATCTCTGCTTTAACAAGACGTGCCAAGGAAACCGCCTCGCATAACGCGCTGAGATGGGACAGTAAAATGGTTCGAATAAAAGCTTGGCCGTGGTGTGATGTCACACTACGGAATACGTCAGCAGATTAGATTTGTGTAAATATTATTCTCTCTATGGCAATATGTGAAAACTTATTTTGCAGAGCCGGACACTATCTTTGTGTTCAAAATCTTCTATGAAGTACTTGGGGGAGGAACCCGCCTTGCAATGCCGAAGACAATCTGCGCGCCGGACTCGTCGTCATTGAAGCCTGGTTCAGGGGCTACTGAGGGAGTCCTGGATTAGGGGGTGTCCGGATAGCCGGACTATACCTTCGGCCGGACTCCTGGACTATGAAGATACAAGATTGAAGACTTCGTCCCGTGTCCGGAAGGGACTTTCCTTGGCGTGGAAGGCAAGCTTGGCGATACGGATATGCAGATCTCCTGCCATTGTAACCGACTCTATGTAACCCTAACCCTATCCGGTGTCTATATAAACCAGAGGGTTTTAGTCCGTAGGACAATGTACACATCAACAATCATACCATAGGCTAGCTTCTAGGGTTTAGCCTCCTCGATCTCGTGGTAGATCTACTCTTTTACTACCCATATCATCAATATTAATCAAGCAGGACGTAGGGTTTTACCTCCATCGAGAGGGCCCGAACCTGGGTAAAACTTCGTGTCCCTTGCCTCCTGTTACCATCCGGCCTAGACGCACAGCTCGGGACCCCCTACCCGAGATCCGCCGGTTTTGACACCGACAGGATCCTTAGGGCAGGCTTTGTTGAGGTCTTTGAAATCGACACATAGGCGCTAGGATTCGTCCTTCTTTGGTACCATCACCAGGTTTGCCAGCCAGTCCGGATGTTTAATTTCTCTAATGAATTCGGCCTCGATGAGTTTGGCCAGCTCCTCCCCCATGGCTTGTCGCTTGGGTTCGGAAAAGCGCCGCAGTGTTTGCTTAACCGGTTTAAACCCCTTTAATATATTGAGGCTATGTTCGGCCAGCTTGCGTGGGATCCCTGAAATGTCCGAAGGGTGCCAGACAAATATGTCCCAGTTTTCGCGCAGGAATTCTTGTAGTGCAGCGTCAACTGTTGGGTTCAGTTGAGCTTCGATGGATGCTGTCTTCTTGGGGTCCGTTGGGTGGACCTGGAATTTGACTATTTCCTCTGCCGGTTTGAAAGAGGTGGATTTAGGGCATTTTTCGAGGATCACGTCGTCCATGTCCACTGTGGAGCATAGTGCGGTTAATTCTTCGGCCGCGAGGGCTTCGGATAGCGCCTCTAGGGCTAAGGATGCGGTTTTGTTTTCAGCGCGGAGTGCTATGTCCGGATCACTGATGAGAGTGATTATACCATTTGGTCCGGGCATTTTGAGCTTCATATATCCGTAGTGAGGTATAGCTTGGAAGCGTGTAAAAGCATCCCGCCCCAACAAGGCGTGATATCCGCTGCTGAAAGAGGCCACCTGGAAGGTTATTTTTTCGGACCGATAGTTCTCCGGTGATCTGAATACCACGTCAAGTGTGATTTTGCCCGCGCACCGTGCCTCCCGACTAGGAATAATTCCCCGGAAGGTTGTGTTACTTTGTTTGATGTGACTCCTGTCTATTTCCATTTTATGGAGTGTGTCCTTATAAATGAGATTTAATCCGCTGCCGCCGTCCATGAGGACCTTGGTGAGTCGGAACCCATCCACGATGGGGCCGAGGACTAACGCGGCTGGTGCTCGTGTTGTTCTGTACTTTGGTTCGTCACCGGCGTTAAATGTTATAACCGTGTCGTTCCATGGGTTTATTACAGCAATTTGGTGAGAGTGAAGAGTGATTGAATGCAGTGTCCACACTGGGGTTTTCTGGAAGAAGGAGAAACCGAACGGGCGGTTGCCTATCGATCAAACGAGCGCTTGTTTTTTTAGGGGTAAAAAAAGTGCTTAGTTGGGTTTGAGAATGAGCAGAGCGAACACGCTGGCTCAGTTGACGAACAATCCCAGTAAACGGAAACGAGTGAACACACCGGCCCGGACCAACATCTTCATCCTGAGCACTGGAAAAAAATGACAGCGGTTAACACCGCTACCCGCTGGCTCGTGATCAGCCACATCAAAACGAGGTCATTTTTTTACTTCATGTTTTTGCCACTATCAAAATTTCGGTTCGGTGTGAAATATCACAACACGTAAAGTGGTGGTTTTCGGCTAATCATGACACGAATGTGGTGGTTATGTGGATTTAACTCGAAAAATATAGGCTGATTTTGGGGGTGTTGATGTTTCTAGAGAGAGGGACAACATGGATTTAAAATGCAATGCTATTATATGGCAATTTATATCATGTGCCGAAAAAGCAAGAGATAACTATATTCCTTTTGTATTTTTTAGGAAAAGAAAAGAAAATTTGTCATTTTTTTAGGTTCCTAATATACAGTGTCCCACGCATCATCTGTTTTGTTCAAATAGAACATCTTGTTGCCTACGCGTTTGCACCGAGTATGAATAGACCTTCTGCCGCGACTCTCGGCGGAGAAGAGGTCAATTTAATACTTAAAATTATACCGATAAATCAAAGACATGCTAAAATGGTTGAATTGTCTGGTTAGAAAAAGCAAATGATAAGTGTCAAACATGTCGCACGAAGTAACACATGCCTGACGTTTTTACAACTCAAATTCCCATCCGAAAAAAAACTGCAAAAAAAAAAAAACTCACGGTCCAAACAAAAAGTTGTCATGCTTCACAATTATAGTTGCCATCCTCCGGTAACTAAAGTTGTCATCAAGAAACATCAGGATGGAATTGCTTCATGCCACACATATGACACTTATCAGGGTCATATTTTTATCTGTATTGAAGCCTGAAATAGCTCCCCCTGTTCCTTGCCGAAGTCAGTACTCATTACTCAGATAGTTAACCTCA
>NC_057812.1:123736016-123736840 GCF_018294505.1 Triticum aestivum
CTTTGTCTCCCTTCCTTCTAACCCCCTCAGTTTTGTTTTGTTGTTGCTAATTTCCCCCTTTGGCATAGTTATCTCTTCATTAAGCTAATATAAATCCAATATATTAGTCTAATTATATTCTGAAATGACCACTCGATCCGCCCTCGTATGTTTTCTTCAAGTCGCAAGACAGAGAAGTCGCTCGTTCGTTTATGTTTCTGCTCGTCTAGTCAGTCGCGAGACAGAGATGGCTTGCTCGGCCATGTTCGGCGTCACCCTGGACTAGGTGCCAGGGAAAACGAAGGAGGAAGGGAGATAGTAGAGCTGGGTGCGCGCGTGCTCACTCCGGTTCGTTCGGTAGCGGCGGACGACCAGGAGACGCGGGGTCGACCCGGAGGCGGGCGGGCGGGGCCATGGATTGGGGCCAGGAGCGCGCCCGGCAGCCGGTTGGAGTAGAGATTGGTGGTGACCGGCGGAGCTGAGGCTTGGTGGCGGCCGGCTGAGCTGAGGTCTGCGTCGATCTGGATCTGGGTAGAAACTGAAGAGCAGTTCTGTCTAATCAGGTGCCCTTTGGTTGGTTATATATTGACAAATATGTTAAGGCCTTGTACAATGGGAGATGCTTAGAGGGGTGCTTAGAAAAATAAACCGAGATTTTCTGAAGCACCGGTGCCTATTTCTACAAAAGAGACGCTTAGGTAAGCATCTACCCTGTACAAATAAGCACCGGTGCTTAAGGAAAGTCTGGTTTATTTGTGTAAGCACCTCCCATTGTACAAGGCCTAAGGATGCCAAAGAGGGGAATTAGCAACAACAAAACCGAACTGGGGGGCTTAGAAGGAAGG
>NC_057812.1:123737128-123742288 GCF_018294505.1 Triticum aestivum
AGCTAGATGTCAAATAGTATCTCACATCTAAGTCTTTTACAATTGGATTTTTGTCTTTAAAATTCGTGCAAGGGAGATCTCGTGCTTGTCCCGCGTCACGCTTTCTTGTCTCGCCCGTCGGCCCTTTTCTACGACACGGAGATGGGTGGGCTGTTTTCCTTTCCCGCAGCAAGCCGATTTCTGTAGTTTTTTAAGGGGATTTCTATAGTTTGTTTGTTCGCTAGCACGTTTATTTGTTTTTTCTTGTGTGTTTTATGGGCTCATGGATCGTGCATGCATTTTGTTGTGATGGATGGATAGATCGCATCATTATGTCCACACGGCCAGATACAACTTTTTTTTTGCATTTTGTATTTTCTAAAATGTGTGACGGGGAGAAGATGGAAGGGAATGCTGGGCGTGCTGTCGTTTCTTTTTCTTTTTTTCCCTGAGCGTTTTTTGTATTTTCTACATATTTTAATGTGTTTTTTTTGTTAAGAATTATCATCTAGTTGTTTTTATTTTTCTTTCTTTTCTCTATCATCTCTATTTGGTTTTCCATTTTCTTTGACCTTTTTATTTTACGGGGTTGCTATAGATGTGAAATGGTGCCTTACATCTAAGTGCATTATAGTAGGATACAACTTTGCTATAAAGTTGTTTGGTTTTCCCTTGTTTGTTTTTTCCTAATTTATTTTATTTTGGCTCTTAAACTTTTGTTTTTTGTTTTATTTATTTATTTGGTATTTTTAATCCATGATTTTTAAAATTTTATAAGTTTTAAAATTCATCGGTTAATTTAGTTCCTGTAATTTTCATGAAAGCGTTCTCTCTACCTTCCGCCTCGTTTGTTGTTGTTTGTTTTATTACATATCATGTTTGTTGTCTAGGTCTGTTCGGCTCAGCTTTTGCCATCCCTCGACTCGCAACTGAGGCCTGACTTTTTTGTCCCAGTTGGAAGTACGCCCTCGACTCGCAACTGGAGCCCAACGTTCTTTGTTCGAGTTGCAAGTCCACTCTCATCTCGCAACTGGAACTCGACCTTTTTTTTCTAGCTGCAAGTCCATCGTGGACTCGCAACTGGGTCCAATTTTATTTCTAGTTGCAAGTGCACCTTCGACTCGCAATTGAGGCCCGAACTTTTTTGTTTTTGTTGCAATACCCCCTCGACTTGTAACTAGGACATAACATTTTTTGTCCCAGTTGCAAGTCCACCCTCAACTCGCAATTGGGGTCCAACATTTTTTGTCCGAGTTCCAAGTTCACCCTCGAGTCGCAACTGGGCCATGGCCTTTTTTCCCGGTTGCCATTGCACTCTCGACTCGCAACCTGGCCTCGACACTTTTGGTCCTAATTGCAAGTATACCCTTGACTCACGACAGGGCTCCGGCCTTTTTTGTCCCAGTTGAAAGTCCATCCTCAATTCTTAACTAGGCCTCAATCAATTTTGTCCTAGTTGCAAGTTCACTCTCGACACAAATGGGGGTAGACCTTTTTTCTGAAGTTGCAAAGTCACCCTCGACTCGCAACTCAGGCCTGACCTTTTTTGTCCCAGTTGCAAGTACGCCCTCGACTCGCAACTAGGGCCCGAACTTTTTTTGTCCGAGTTGCAAGTCCACCCTCGACTCGCAACTGGAACCCGGCCTTTTTTTCTAGTTGCAAGTCCATCGTTGACTCATAACTGGGTTCGATTTTTTTTCCAGATGCAAGTGCACATTCGACTCGCAATTGAGGCCCGAACTTTTTTGTTTTAGTTGCAATACCCCCCTTGACTTGTAACTAGGACATGACATTTTTTGTGCCATTTGCATGTCCACCCTCAACTCGCAGTTGGGGTCCAACCTTTTTTGTCCGTGTTCCAAGTTCACCCTCGAGTCGCAGCTGGGCCATGGCCTTTTTTCCCGATTGCAATTGCACTCTCGCTCGCAACCGGGTCTCGACACTTTTGGTCCTAATTGCAAGTATATCCTTGACTCGCGACGGGGCTCAGGCCTTTTTTCTCCTAGTTGAAAGTCCATCCTCGATTCTTAACTGGGCCTGAATCATTTTTGTCCTAATTGCAAGTTCAATCTCGACACAAATGGGGGTAGATTTTTTTTCCCAAGTTGCAAAGCCACCCTCGACTCGCAACTCGTGACCAACCATTTTTGTCTGAGTTACAAGTTCACCCTTTACTCGCAACTAGGGCCCAACCATTTTTGTCCGAGTTGCAGGTCCACCCTTGACTCGCAACTGAGCCCAACCTTTTTGTGTTCGAGTTGCAAATCCACCCTTTATTCGCAACTAGGGCCCAACCTTTTTCGTCTGAGTTGCAAGTCCACCCTCGACTCGCAACCGGGGCCCAACCTTTTGTGTCTGAGTTGCAAGTCCACCCTTGACTCGCAACTAGGGCTCAACCTCTTTTGTTTTCACATCCACACTCGACTCGCAATTGGGGCCCGAACTTTTTTAGTCCCAATTTGGAGTCCACCCACGATTCGCAACTGGGACCTAATCTTTTGTCCCAGTTGCAATTCCACCATTGACTCGTAACTGGAGCTCGACCTTTTCTTTTCTCAGTTGCAATTCCACCCCTTGAATCGCAATTAGGGCCCAATCTTTTTGGTCCCAGTTGCAAGTCCAAACTCGACTCGCAACTCGGGTCCGACCTTTTTTATTCCCAATTGAGAGTCCACCCTCGACTTGCCACTACGGGTCCGACTTTTTTGTGTCCTAGCTGCAAGTCCACCCTCATCAGCGAACAAACTGCAGATGAGCCGGCCCAAGTAGTTAGGATACGTTTTTGTTTTCTTCATGTTTTTTGTTTTTTATTTATCATTTTCTTCATTGTTTTTGCTCTGCTTTTATTTTTCTATTTTTCAAAAATTTATCTCATTTTTATGATTCTTTTTTCTTTTTATAAATTCACAAGTTTCAAATATCTAAATTTTTTCATTTTTCTAAAATTGTTCATGTTTATGATTTAAAAAAAATCAAAATGTGTTCGTTTTTGTTCTCTTCTTATTTATCTGTTTACTCTATTTGGTTTTCTCGTTTCTTTTGTTTTTTTCCTATTTGCTTTTAGTTCAATGTATATAAAAAAGTTCGCTTTTAGTTCATCATATATAAAAAAGTTCACCGTATATCAAAATAGAATGTTCACTGTATATTGCAAAAAAAATGTGTGTATTCAGAAAGTGATCATCATATATTAATGGATTGTTCACCGCAATTAGAATTTTTTTGGTATTCGTTAACATTTTTCATAATTTGAAAAATATATAGATTCATGAACATGTTTTTTGAAATATGTTTTGACCAAACTTTGTTCCTTACAGAAAATTAATTATAAAATAATAAAAGTGGGAAACGCAGCTAGTGACCACTGACCAGATCTGATGCTGACCGGGTTATTAAATGTTCGCGTCTGTGTCTACACAAGAACACTCCTTAGTTATAGTGGCTGTAAGTGCGTGTGCAGGAGTAGGAGGTTGGAAATTCGACACCTGGTGTGCGCCTTATTGTTTTGTGCCTTTTTTTTCCAAAAACTGAGCCGGATAGAAAACCAACAAACAATAAAACAACAGCTTGGCTGGACAATAAAGAAAAATGGCATCATCTTAGACACCTGGTGCATACGCCTTATTGTTTTGCGTCTTTTTTTTCCAAAAACTGAGCCGGATAGAAAACCAACAAACAATAAAACAACAACTTGCCTGGACAATAAAAAAAATGGCATCATCTTAGATGTGAGATATTATCTCACATTTAGATGTGACATAGACAGACTCTATAACCAAATTACGCGAATGTTTAATTCGGGGGTACTTGCTACCCGCGCAAACGTCCCGTCCGAGGACGCATCAAGCGGATCCATCCGCGGCGGCCGGCCAGGACTGGCAGCCGGACATTCTTGATCCTGCTCTCCAGCCTTGCTCGCAACGTGTTGTTGATGCGGCCACAGGTGTGACAGCCGCCGGAGGCGTGGGCAGTGGTCGGCGAAGGCAGCCAACGAGCCTGGCTCGATCAGGCCGTCGGACAGCACGAGCTGCTCCAGCAGAGGGAGCTTCTTCACCACCATCGTGATGAAGATCTCGCTTTCCATGCGGGTGCGGCCCGTGTCGTACGGGCACGTCACGTGAAGGCTCCGCAACAATGGCACCCTGTGGTTATTAAGAGACGTTGATCAGGGAGATGCATGTGTGACCAGATCGTAGATCAACTGATCGATGGCCGCGTGGGGTGCCTACCTGTCTGCCAAGTAGAGCAGGAAAATGTCGTCGACGGGGCCGCGGAAGGACTCGCAATGGCACGGCAGCACACGTCGTCGCCTGCCACCCTGCCGGTGGGTCTGAGTTTGAGTTTGTGTCCGAGTCTGTGTCCGAGTCCGAGTCTATGTCCGAGTCCGAGTCCGAGTCTGAGTCTGAGTCCGAGTCCTTGCCCTTGTCCTTGTCGGCGGCGAGGTCGATGTGCCGCCACAGCAGCGGCTCGTCGACGGCCAGCCGCCGCCACGACACGCACACGCACCCAGCGCCGCGGAGGATGTCGGCCTGCGGGAGAAGGCTCAGGATGAGCCACAGTACGTCGCGGGGGAGCGCCGCCCAGTCCCTCCACATCACCGACCAAGGAAAACTATGCACGTCCCCCGTCCGGCGGCGGCGGTGGCGGCGGCGGCGGCACGGTGGATCAGTTGATGCGGCTCTGGTTCGCCTCCTCGACCTTATTCCCATCTTGTTTCGTTAGGTTTGTTCGTCCGTCCAGATGGCCAGCCAGCAATAGGCCTGCCTGCCGTCAGCCCGATAATCTACTACCCCTATAAAAGAAAGAGAGGGGCAGATCCAAATAATCAGATCCGTTCATCTACAAAATCTAATGGCCATTAATCATTCCGTGTTTAACACTACAAGCCACGAATTAGGTGATCAATAACCCTGCCCCGCCGTTAAAAAAAATCTACCAACAACGCACGCACGCACGACTCTCGCCCCCTCCTCCTCCTCCCGTCGGGGCAGTTCCTCCCGCGCGTAGTTCGCCGCGTCGCCGTTCCTCCCGCGGCCGTCAGCCGCCGCCTTCGCCGCCCCGGCTTTCCTCTCGTGGCCGTCAGACGCCGCCGGAGCCGCCCTACCCCACGCCCCGCCGGAGCCGCCCCCTTCGCCGCGGGAGCCGCGGGCCGCTGGAGCCGCCCTTCGCCGACCCGCTGCT
>NC_057812.1:123742628-123771496 GCF_018294505.1 Triticum aestivum
CGCCCGCCGCCCTACGCCACGCCCCGCCGGAGCCGCCCCCTTCGCCGCGGGAGCCGCGGGCCGCTGGAGCCGCCCTTCGCCGCCCCGCCGCTCAGCTTGCCGGAGCCGCCCGCCGCACCCCGTTGGCCACGGGAGCCGCGTGCCGCCGAGCCGTTCCTCCACGACCACCACAACCAAGGCAGGGAGCGCTGCTCCAACCTCCTCTCCTATGACTCCAAGTCTGACGACGCCCGCGACCAGGCGTGCTCCCCTCCATGGTACGAGGAACGCCGTATACATATTGGTTCAACAGTTTGTTGTGACGGAATTGTCGAAGTTTGTAGTATATCTGTATTTGCAAATTCTGTACTTTGTGGTTATATCCATGTAGTGAATTAGTTTGCCCAAAAAAATAGTGAATTTGATGTGCCAGACTCTTGTCAGTACCACTCAAACAGACTACATTTTGACCCCTTTTCGTTTTTCCCTTTGGCTCCAGCGACTTTGGCCATGTGCAGATAGTTCAGAAAGAAACACGAGCACAACGCTATCACTGAACTATTTCTACAACAGTATAGGATATACATATCCTTTAGCTATTAAACTATTTAGCAGTCAAAAAATGTTGAACTGTTTAGCTCCCGGACAATCAGTTTGACTTCATGTCCATATGTGACCAAATAGTTTTAGGCTGATAACTATCACTAGAACTAGCCTGAAATTTGACCTCTCGTAACATGAAAAGAGCAGCACGTGGTCAGTTCCCCCCACCAGCTACCATCTGTCTCGGATTTTGATTTTGACTTTTTGATTTTTTTTTCTAGAGATTTCAGGATAGAAAGGGAGCTTTGGAGAGGGATCGCAAAGATCAAGGCTATTGTGTCAAGTAATATGCTGAAAACGTCCATTGGGTGCATCCATCTCGCCCCAGTTCATCACCAACCACCGTGCAATTTACATCCACTGCGATCATGGATGACCCCGTGAGACATTGTCGTCAGTCCTATTCTTCTAGATACAATGGGTCAGCTAATACGGTATTTTGCTATGCTAATCACGCTTCCGTTTCATTAAATTCTCAGAACAATACTACTTGCTTTCTACTAATAGTGTTCTGTCCACTGCAAAAATAAGAATTATCGCAACATTTTCATGATCTATATTCCAGCTCTTAATATAACATTTGTTTCAGAAGCGGATAAGTGGTCAAGGGTCGTATATAAGAATACTGTAGGTCTAACTACACTCTTCTCAGCCTGGAAATTATTATGTGCTTGCTGACTTGCTTTGCTCACATTATCGCCAAAACTGTGAGCGGTCCTTGCATTTCTTGCGTATTCATTGACATACACGCATGTAGTAAATGCGAAGTTATTTTGTCCTGATATGAACAAGCATGTTGATTAGTGCATTCAGTTTCCAGTAGTACAGAAGGAATCTCAATCCATGTTCATGTTAAAGAAAGCGGAGAGATGTTGTAGGTTGGAACTGTGCACGCTTGTTGATTTCTTGTTGTGACTTCTGTAGTTTGCCACATGTTTTTGTTCGAACTACATCTGAATTGTAGATCTGAAGTTTCATTTGCACACATCAACTTCAAACTGCTATAGAATTTTGTACCATACTGAGGTTCGTTTCAGTTCTGTTTTTGAGAATGGTTCGGTTCAGTTCACATAAGTCATTTGATGATATTTTTCAGCCATTACTATTTCTCCAATATTGTTCATGATCTCTTCGCCGCCCCTTGATGCCGGGCTTGGAGCTCACCTGGCCCGCATGACCCGGCCGCCTCTCCCACGCCGTGTCTGCCCAGCAGTCGCACTAGGCCAAGACGAGGACAAAGTCAAACCCCAGACAGCGTAGGGACTGAAGCAACAATTTGTTCATTTCGGACACTTGGTAATTGACTAATGCTTCCTCTCTTGAATCAAAAAAATTCAGTTCAGCGAATTTTCAAGGATGCATTTGCATTCCCAATTAAACCTTTTGATACAGATTCAGGCATAACCTTTGATTGGCTACAATTTATGTCGAAGATACAATGCAGAAGCATGATATGAATGTGTGCCAACTCAACAAAACTAAATTTTGCTCTATGAATCATTGTTTAAAGTGATTCAGTATCAGTTCATATCTTAAGATCATTGCACCATCAAGCATCTTCCTCGTAGCATGGGCTGTGGCCATTTTCTATAGAAAAATTATAGTAACCATGCATTTATGTTTCTGTAGTTTGATTTTAGCATTTGTTTCAATGAATTTGAAGGTACTGGCACAGCGGAGTTATTGTGGTATATGCCAGCATGTTTGATGCTGTCACACGAGCTGTTGATAACTCGATATGCTATGAGTTGTCCTTCTGATGAAGAACTTTTTACTTACATCTCAATTTTCATTGTGTCTGGAGGATAAATACTAATACTATCTCCTTTGATCTTTTGGCTGTCCCTCGGGCCATGAATGTTCCTACTGGGGTGAAGGAGAACATTCAGCTCATGAGGGGGCTTCACATGGTCGCCGATATCCAATGCCTTGATTGTCGTGAGGCGCTCGTGTGGAAGTGCAAGATGGACTACGAGGAATCACAGAAGTACAAGGAATGGAAGTTCATATTTGAGAAGGCAAATATTGTACATGAGAATTGGTAGTAAATAAAAAAGTCAACAATGTGCCAAAATGCTATTATGGAGATGTGAATTGTGATCCCTGCCTTTGTACATAGCAGTCACCTGTAAGTACCAATTTGTTGGTCGCACCATCTTATTTCGCGTCATAATTTACACTTTTGTTTTCTATGGAGAATTTTGTTAATTTGTCTCGGAACCATTTTTTGTTCATAGCTGGTTGGCTTAAGAATGTTTGATCTTTTTGTTAAACATCGAATTAAGAAATGGATCAACTTCTTGCTGTAATTTCCATTGTTACCTTGTGTAGTTGTGATGTGTTTAATGACGAAAATAAGTGTATGGCCATATCTCTATGAAACCATAAATACATCAGGCCTAACTTGGTTGTGTATACTTTCCTTGACATCAGAAGCACTTGCTCCAGAAAAAAGGAAGCACTTATGCCACATGGCATGTGCTGTACGTCCACACTTAGAATTGAAAGATTTTCTGAAGTTTTACCCGGTACTAATTGCAATAGTTTTGTTAACAATGTTTGCACTGAACCTGACTTTCTTTTAGCTTGTTGATAGTGGTTCCCATGCTGAAAAGATGTTCCTTTCTAATGTTTTTTTCCATGTCGATTAGTTGTACATATAGACAGTATTACCATACAATATAATTTTAATTTGAATAAAAAATCTTATGATTTTTGTGTTTAAAATGAAGACGTACGTTGCACGTGCAAGCTTACTAGTATAAGGAAGTTGTACAGATAGTAGGAAATCCTAAACCTGAACGTGAAAAGAAACGTGAATATCTGACCGTCGACGCTAATTAACACGGACGGCCACGAATCATATAGAACAGCAAAAGGATAGCCTCGTCCGAGTTTACTTTGACTACGTTTGTATCAAAGTTGCATAGAAAGGTACGTTTGCATCAAGAGGAGCGACACGACGCATCAAACAATTTTAAGCCAAGCTGATTCTCACCATCCAAGTTCAACCTTTGGTCTTTTTTTCTTTAGAAAAACTTTTAATCTATTCATCAACTATTATGATAGTGCAAAGAACACGAGAAATAACAGATATTTCAAGTGATGACTAACAAAACAGCTCGGCCATATTGTAAACAAAGCATTTGTGTGTTCAGCTTCTTGCAAATTTCTATACAAAAGCTTCCCACTGGCATACTAGCCTCGAAAACCATGATTTGAGGATCTATTTTGTCACTCCCTGAACTTGCGTCGGATTTTACAAATTCCTATAGATAAGGTTTAAAATTGTGGTTTTACTTGCGTTTAACAAATTAAGGTTTTTGAAGTTTTATGACGACGTTTACTGAAATCTACTACCTCTGTTTCTAAATATAAAACGTGTTGACAGTTCAAACTGAAACAGAGTATGTACCGTGTAAGCTTTTACTTGTGGTGTTTTAATCTCCCCTAATAATAATAAAGCGATTACTGGTCGTACGTCATCGATGTTTTTGCGAAAAAGCCCCTTTGTTTCTTTGAAATCAACCCGCACTCCCTATTTAAGTGGCACTCTGGAAAAATGTTTCGTTTTTACGCAAAAACCACTGCATTTGTTGGAAATTATGCACGCGACCCTTATCTCTTATTGGACTGGCTCACCACCGCGCGTACGCTTATTCTGCCGTTCACCACCGCCAGGCACGCGCCACCGCTTGCCGCCAGCGTCGACCCATGTTAAAGGCTGGTCGCAGCTGAGGCCTCGGTAGGAAGATTCGAGGCGGTATCGGGCGCGACGGGGAGCTGCCGGAGCTCACGGACGACGGGGGCTCGTGTAGGAGGCGAAGACCGACGGGGAAGTTCAGAGGGGCGGCTGGTGTGGCCAAGCTGAGGAGGCGGCGGTCTGAGCCGGCTTGAGTGCACGGACGACGGCTCTGCTTGCTGGCATCGGCCGGAGGCGGACGGGGCTGGCTCGCGAGATCCACACGGGCACGAGAGGAGGCTGGAGGAGAGGGCCAGGCATGGCTTGGCGGGCGCGAGAGGAGGCTGGAGGAGAGGTCGAGGCGTGGCTTGGCGTCTACAAGAGCCACGAGGCCGTCGCCGCAGGCGTCGGGCGTCCAAGTCAGTCGCGGCAAACGGCCGTTGCAGGTGTAAGGACCAAAGCAAGGCGACGACACAAGGCCGGGCATCGGAGCAGAGCAAAGGAAATAAGAGACACGCACAGAGGAGGGGAGAGGGACGAGCGACCTAGCGGCGGCGCTTGCTCTGGTGGAACGTGGGGCGCCAGCAACTTTGGTGGAGGCTTCACATCTGCTGTGACGCCCCGAGACCGATGTGCTAGGTGTCCTCCAGTTATTCGCTGTTGTTGCCTTGTCATTTGCTTGCGTGTTGCATCTTGCCATGTCATCATCCGCATTGCATCATCATGTTTTCAAAACTTGCATCCGTCCGGGTTCCCCCAGTTCCGTCCGTTGTCCGTTCTGAGCCCAACCACACTCGCACGCGCACGCGGCATGTCCGAAATAGTATTTTATAAGTGGCCGGAAAATGTTTTCGGAATGGGATGAAAGTTGGCATGTGGTGTTGTTATGTTGTTAGTAGGTCGCCTGCCAAGTTTCATCGCATTCGGAGCTCGTTTGATAGCCCAACCGTTAAACTATAGCGGCAATATAGTCGGTCTAACGTCAGACGTTTTTCGGTCTCCGGAAACAGTCGTCGGGCCTCCCTCTCTTCTCTTCTCTCAGCTCGAGACCGTCTACACAGCTCACTACCTACCGTCAGGCCCTACCTAAACTCTCTTGTCAGCCCGCGGCCCTCCTCGCGCGCGTCCGAAAGTTTTCCCGAACCCGACCCGGGCAGTAATCACCCTTGGGCCCGGATCATCCCCAAACGTCTACAAATCATCTTCGTTTTCTTAATTGGGCTTCCTAGCCTAGTTATTCGCGGCCGTCCGATTACGATCGGAGGGACGAGGTAGCCTCTAAACTAAATTCATATGTATATTTATAGCCCAACCCTAGATCCTAGGGAGATGTCCCATCCCGCCGCCACTCTACCCAAATCCTCTCGGGATCCCCTCCCTCGATCCCCGTAGCCTCCTCCCACCTCTCTTCGAATCCAGATCCAGGCAACCACCATAGCCACTTTCCACCCGATCTGGACCACCGGATCTCAGATCCGACGACCCAGAGCCTCTGCAGCCCCAGCGCCTCCCAGCTCCCGCACGAGCCCGAGAGCCTCCTCCCGCTCGACCGCATTGGCGAGCGCCGCCGCCGGAGCTGCTCCGTCTGCCGCCCGAACCTGCCAAGACGAGCTCCAGCAGGGCCGCTCTCTCCTTCCCTGTCTCTCTTTTCTTCTTCCCTTCTCTTTCCCGTCTCACCTTCCTGCCTCTTCTCCACAGGAACCGGGGTGCCGCCTGACTCCCTCGATCTGCAATGAGAGACTCCTCAAGCCGCCACCATCTTCTTCCAGGAGCCCGCGGCCTTCTCTGCTTCCCCTTCCCGTGCCTGGCCGGCAGCAAGCTCCGCCACACCAAGTCCGCCGCCGTTCCCGAGTCTCCTGCTGCCATGGACTTCCTCCGCCACTCATTGCTGGCACGGGACACCGGCGCCCCCAACCTCCTCATCACCGCACGCCTACAGGTCCCCTGCCTCGCCGCCCTATGCTTGGATCCAGCCATCCCCGCGCCGTCACGGCCCTGCAGAGCCGCGCCCAAGACCCACCTGCGCCGCCCGCAAGTCCCCGGCGTCGCTCTGCAACCCGTCGCTGTCGTTTGTCTTCAGAGACGAGCAGAGCAGTTCCCCCGCGCCTGGAACCGCTCGATCTCGTTGACCGCAGCCACGCGCTCGTGCAGCGCCTCGCCGGGCCACTGCCAAGGCCCAGCCTACTTCCCCCTGATCCGGCCTCCTCCAGTCCTAAACCGAGCGGGCCAAGGCCCACTAGATGAAGGAGCACCCCCCAGGTGCCCCACCTTCCTTTCCTGCTGTTGGCCCAGTTTGTGTTTCGGCCCATATCATGTTTTTTCCAGCATCTATGAATTTGTGTATTAATCCTGCGACAACAGTTTTGCAGTTTAGTCCCTAGAGTTCATGCATTTAATAACTATTTAACCATGCATCGGATTAAAACAATTTATATATGAAAGATGCTTAGAATTTCATCTAGTTTAATAATATGCCACTTTCATCCATGTTTAAAATGTTGTTTGTGTAATATTGCCCATATGCCATGCTAAAATGCTTTAATTCATAACTAAATAACCGTAGCTCCAAACCTAATAATCTTTATATGTAAATGGGGTAGAATTTTGCCTAGTTTAACATGGTGGCTTTACTTTGCATGTTTAGTAACTCTAAAATTGTGTTTAGGGCAGATCAATACCACAACCAAAATATGCACATGAGGATTTTTCCGGACTTGTTGCTTGTTGTTCCGGCCTCATTTAAACTTGCCGAGTTAGGTAGTTTTCATATGCTTCACCTCTTGCCATGTTTAACAACATTTAATATTGTTGGGTACATAAACGAGAGAGAACTAAATAAGTCATGTGGTGTTTTCTTCAATATGTAACTCCGTTGCATAATGAGCTCCACTTAATTTGTAGTATTGTTTGTGCACTTTGCCATGCCATGCTTCATTAAACCGGACATGCATCATACTCGATTGTGCATCATGCCATGTTGATGTGTTGGTTGTTTACTATGTTGTTTGCTTCTTTCCGGTGTTGCTTCTTCGGGTTGGTTCCGATAACGTCGTGTGTGTGAGGATCCGTTCGACTACGTCCGTTTATCTTCTTCATGGACTCGTTCTTCTTCCTTGCGGTATTTCAGGCAAGATGACCATACCCTCGAAATCACTTCTATCTTTGCTTGCTTAGTTGCTCGCTCTTTTGCTATGCCTATGCTGCGATACCTACCACTTGCTTATCATGCCACCCATATTGTTGAACCAAGCCTCTAACCCACCTTGTCCTAGCAAACCGTTGTTTGGCTATGTTACCGCTTTGCTCAGCCCCTCTTATAGCGTTGTTAGTTGCAGGTGAAGATTGAAGTTTGTTCCTTGTTGGAACATGGAGATGTTGTTCCTTGTTGGAATATGTTTACTTGTTGGGATATCACAATATCTCTTATTTAATTAATGCATCTATATACTTGGTAAAGGGTGGAAGGCTCGGCCTTATGCCTGGTGTTATGTTCCACTCTTGCCGCCCTACTTTCCGTCATATCGGTGTTATGTTCCCGGATTTTGCGTTCCTTACGCGGTTGGGTTATAATGGGAACCCCTTGACAGTTCGCCTTGAATAAAACTCCTCCGGCAAGGCCCAACCTTGGTTTTACCATTCGCCACCTAGCCTTTTTCCCTTGGGAGTCGTGCATCCCGAGGGTCATCTTTATTTTAACCCCCCCGGGCTAGTGCTTGTCTAAGTGTTGGTCCAAACTAGAGTCCTTTGCAGCGCCACCTCGGGGAAACTTGAGGGCTGGTTTTAGTTGTACGGAGCGCTCATCCGGTGTTGCCCTGAGAACGAGATATGTGCAGCTCCTATCAGGATGTCGGCGCATCGGGCAGTCTTGCTGGTCTTGTTTTACCTGTCGAAATGTCTTGTAACCGGGATTCCAAGCCTGATCGGGTCTTCCCGCTAGAAGGAATATCCTTCGTTGACCGTGAGAGCTTGTGATGGGCTAAGTTGGGACACCCCTGGAGGGATATGATCTTTCAAAAGTCGTGCCCGCGGTTATGGGCAGATAGGAATTTGTTAATGTCCGGTTGTAGAAAACCTGAAGTTGACCTTAATTAAAATACATCAACCGCGTGTGTAACCGTGATGGTCTCTTCTCGGCGTATTCCGGGAAGTGAACACGGTGTTGGAATTATGCTTGACGTTGGTTGTTCTAGGATCACTTCTTGATCATACTTTTATCGACCGTGCTCTGCCTTCTCTTCTCGCTCTCATTTGCGCATGTTAACCACCATATATGCTAGCCGCTTGCCACAGCTCCACCTCATACCTTTTACCTTACCCATAAGCTTAAATAGTCTTGATCGCGAGGGTGTGAGATTGTTGAGTCCCCGTGACTCACAGATACTTCCAAAACCAGCTTGCAGGTGCCGTTGAACCGTGCAGATGACGCAACCAAGCTCAAGGAGGAGCTCGATGAAGATCTTGCCCTTTGTGTTGTTTCGTTCTAGTTGATCAGTAGTGGAGCCTAGTTGGGGTCGATCGGGGATCTGTGTAGCATTTGGGGTAGTCTTCTTTTATTTTGGCTCCGTAGTCGGGCCCTGATTGTATTTGTGTGAAGTGGCGATTGTAAGCGAACTATGTATCTTTTCCCTTATTTTATTACATGGGTTGTTTGCGAAGATTATCTCACTTGCGACATTGCTTTCAATGCGGTTATGCCTCTAAGTCGTGCTTCGACACGTGGGAGATATAGCCGCATCGAGGGCGTTACAAGTTGGTAATCAGAGCCTTCCCCGACCTTAGGAGCCCCCTGCTTGATCGAATAGCTGGCATTGTTCAGTCTAGAAAAATGTTTTGAGTCATTTACGATTATATATATCGGAGAGTTAGGAATTCTTTTTACTCCTCAGTCCCTTCGTCGCTCTGGTGAGGCATCCTGACGTAGAGTTTTGACTCTTCTCTTCTCAAATTTTCACAAAAAAAAATTTAGGATCACGCGGGTATCTTGGAATTGTTCCGATGGTTTTGTGACGAGAATATTGTTCTTGGTGCCTCCTCTCATTTAGGGGTTGTGGCAGTGTCCCGGGGAGTTGAGCTCCGAGGTGTTGTCGTCACAATTTTATCGTTGCAGTTCTGGAATACCTGAGTTTAGTTTCGCCGACATCGAAAATCTCTTTTATGTAGTTGTTGGTGAGATAACCTCAACGCCACCTAGTACTGGGGCGGGAGTTCGGGAGTATTGCCATAACTCGTATAACGGATGCTTTTCGAAGGTTGAGGTACGATTTCCGAAGGTTTCTTGGTTATGTGTTGAAGGATGGATACAGTGTTGGGGATCGTAGCAGAAATTAAAAAATTTATACGCATCACCAAGATCAATCTATGGAGTATTCTAGCAATGAGGGGAATAGGAGTGCATCTACATACCCTTCTAGATCGCGAGCGGAAGCGTTCAAGTGAACGGAGATGATGGAGTCGTACTCGCCGTGATCCAAATCACCGATGACCAAGTGCCGAACGGACAGCACCTCCACGTTCAACACACATACGGTTGGGAAGACATCTCCTCCTTCTTGATCTAGCAAGGGGGAAGGAGAGGTTGATGAAGATCCAACAGCACGACGGCGTGGTGGTGGATGCAGCAGGATCCCGGCAGGGCTTCGCCAAGCACAAGCGGGGAGAAGAGGTGTTACGGAGGGAGAGGGAGGCGTCGAGAGCAAGGTGCGGCTGCCCTCCCTCCCTTCCACTATATATAGGGGCTAGGGGGCGCATGCCCCCTTGGAGATCCCATCTAAAGGGGGGGCGGCGGCCCCCTAGGGTTTCCAACCCTAGGCACCTTGGGCCCTTGGGTGGGGCGCACCAGCCCATCAGGGGCTGGTTCCCACGCCACTTTAGCCCATGGGGCTCTCCGGGATAGGTGGCCCCATCCGGTGGACCCCCGGGACCCTTCCGGTGGTCCCGGTACAATACCGGTAACCCCCGAAACCTTCTCGCTGGCTAAAACTGGACTTCCTATATATAAATCTTTACCTCCGGACCATTCCGGAACTCCTCGTGACATCCGGGATCTCATCCGAGACTCCGAACAACTTTCGGGTTACTGCATACTAATATCTCTACAACCCTAGCGTCACCGAACCTTAAGTGTGTAGACCCTACGAGTTCAGGAGACATGCAGACATGACCGAGACGCCTCTCCGGTCAATAACCAACAGCGGGATCTGGATACCCATGTTGTCTCCCACATGCTCCTCGATGATCTCATCGGATGAACCACTATGTCGAGGACTTAATCAATCCCGTATTCAATTCCCTTTGTCAATCGGTACGTTACTTGCCCGAGACTCGATCGTCGGTATCCCAATACCTTGTTCAATCTCGTTACCGGCAAGTCACTTTACTCGTACCGTAATGCATGATTCCGTGACCAACCCCTTGGTCACATTGAGCTCATTATGATGATGCATTACCGAGTGGGCCCAGAGATACCTCTCCATCATACGGAGTGACAAATCCCAGTCTCGATTCGTGCCAACCCAACAGACACTTTCAAAGATACCTGTAATGTACCTTTATAGTCACCCAGTTACGTTGTGACGTTTGGCACACCCAAGGCACTCCTACTTTATCCGGGAGTTGCACAATCTCATGGTCTAAGGAATGATACTTGACATTTAGAAAAGCTACAGCAAACAAACTACACGATCTTTGACCTAAGCTTAGGATTGGGTCTTGTACATCACATCATTCTCCTAATGATGTGATCCTGTTATCAATGACATCTAATGTCCATAGTCAGGAAACCCTGACTATCCTTTGATCAATGAGCTAGGGACGTGTTGTGGTCTATGTATTCACACATGTATTACGATTTCCGGATAATACAATTATAGCATGAATAATAGACAATTATCATGAAGAAGGAAATATAATAATCATTTTATTATTGCCTCTAGGGCATATTTCCAAAAGTCTCCCACTTGCACTAGAGTCAATCATCTAGTTACATCGTGATGAATCGAACACCCATGGAATTCTGGTGTTGATTATGTTTTGCTCTAGGGAGAGGTTTAGTCAACGGATCTGCTACATTCAGGTCCGTATGTACTTTACAAATTTCTATGTCTCCATTTTGAACACTTTCACGAATGGAGTTGAAGCGACACTTGATATGCCTGGTCTTCCTATGAAACATGGGCTCCTTGGCAAGGGAAATAGCTCCAGTGTTGTCACAGAAGAGAGTCATCGGCCCCGACACATTGGGTATGACTCCTAGGTCGGTGATGAACTCCTTCACCCAGATTGCTTCTTGTGCTGCCTCCGAGGCTACCATGTATTCTACTTCACATGTAGATCCCGCCACGATGCTTTGCTTGCAACTGCACCAGCTTACTGCCCCACCATTCAAAATATACACGTATCTGGTTTGTGACTTAGAGTCATCTAGATCTGTGTCGAAGCTAGCGTCGATGTAACCCTTTACGACGAGCTCTTCACCACCTCCATAAACGAGAAACATATCCTTGGTCCTTTTCAGGTACTTCAGGATGTTTTTGACCGCTGTCCAGTGTTCCTTGCCGGGATTACTTTGGTACCAACCTACCAAACTCACGGCAAGGTTTACATCAGGTCTGGTACACAGCATGGCATACATAATAGACCCTATGGCTGAGGCATAGGGGATGACACTCATCTCTTCTATATCTTTTGCCGTGGTCGGGCATTGAGCCGTGCTCAATCGCACACCTTGCAATACAGGCAAGAACCCCTTCTTGGACTGATCCATATTGAACTTCTTCAATATCTTGTCAAGGTATGTACTTTGTGAAAGACCGATGAGGCGTCTCGATCTATCTCTATAGATCTTGATGCCTAATATATAAGCAACTTCTCCAAGGTCCTTCATTGAAAAACACTTGTTCAAATAGGCCTTTATGCTTTCCAAGAATTCTATATCATTTCCCATCAACAGTATGTCATCCACATATAATATGAGAAATGCTACAGAGCTCCCACTCACTTTCTTGTAAACGCAGGCTTCTCCATAAGTCTGCATAAACCCAAACGCTTTGATCATCTCATCAAAGCGAATGTTCCAACTCCGAGATGCTTGCACCAGCCCATAGATTGAGCGTTGGAGCTTGCACACCTTGTTAGCATTCTTAGGATCGACAAAACCTTTCGGCTGCATCATATACAATTCTTCCTTGAGAAAGCCGTTAAGGAATGCCGTTTTGACGTCCATTTGCCATATCTCATAATCATAGAATGCGGCAATTGCTAACATGATTCGGACGGACTTCAGCTTCGCTACGGGTGAGAAAGTCTCATTGTTGTCAACCCCTTGAACTTGTCGATAACCCTTAGCGACAAGTCGAGCCTTATAGATGGTCACATTACCATCCGCGTCTGTCTTCTTCTTAAAGATCCATTTATTTTCTATGGCTCGCCGATCTTCGGGCAAGTCAGTCAAAGTCCATACTTTGTTTTCATACATGGATTCTATCTCGGATTTCATGGCTTCTAGCCATTTGTCGGAATATGGGCCCACCATCGCTTCTCCATAGTTCAAAGGTTCACCGTTGTCTAACAGCATGATTTCCAAGACAGGGTTGTCGTACCACTCTGGTGCGGAACGTGTCCTTGTGGACCTACGAAGTTCAGTAGGAGCTTGATCTGAAGTATCTTGATCATCATCATTAACTTCCTCTCTAATCGGTGCAGGCACCACAGGAACATTTTCCTGAGCTGCGCTACTCTCTGCTTCAAGAGGCAGTACTTCATCAAGCTCTACTTTCCTCCCACTTACTTCTTTCGAGAGAAACTCCTTCTCTAGAAAGGATCCATTCTTGGCAACGAAGATCTTGCCTTTGGATCTGAGGTAGAAGGTATACCCAATGGTTTCCTTAGGGTATCCTATGAAGACGCATTTTTCCGACTTGGGTTCGAGCTTTTCAGGTTGAAGTTTCTTGACATAAGCATCGCATCCCCAAACTTTTAGAAACGACAACTTAGGTTTCTTCCCAAACCATAATTCATACGGTGTCGTCTCAACGGATTTTGATGGAGCCCTATTTAAAGTGAATGCGGCATTCTCTAAAGCATAGCCCCAAAATGATAGCGGTAAATCGGTAAGAGACATCATAGATCGCACCATATCTAATAGAGTGTGATTACGACGTTCGGACACACCATTATGCTAAGGTGTTCCAGGCGGCGTTAGTTGTGAAACTATTCCACATTTTCTTAAGTGTGTGCCAAATTCGTGACTCAAGTATTCTCCCCCACGATCTGATGCAAGAACTTGATTTTCCTGTCACGTTGATTCTCAACCTCACTCTGAAATTCCTTGAACTTTTCAAAGGTCTCAGACTTGTGTTTCATTAAGTAGACATACCCATATCTACTCAAGTCATCAGTGAGGGTGAGAACATAACGATAGCCACCGCGAGCCTCAACACTCATTGGACCGCACACATCAGTATGTATGATTTCCAATAAGTTGGTTGCTCCCTCCATTGCTCCTGAGAACGGAGTCTTGGTCATTTTACCCATGAGGCATGGTTCGCACGTGTCAAATGATTCGTAATCAAGAGACTATAAAAGTCCATCTGCATGGAGCTTCTTCATGCGTTTGACACCTATGTGACCTAGGCGGCAGTGCCACAAGTATGTGGGACTATCATTATCAACCTTACATCTTTTGGTATTCACACTATGAATATGTGTAACATTACGCTCGAGATTCATTAAGAATAAACCATTCACCATCGGAGCATGACCATAAAACATATCTCTCATATAAATAGAACAACCATTATTCTCGGATTTAAATGAGTAGCCATCTCGAATTAAACGAGATCCTGATACAATGTTCATGCTCAAAGCTGGCACTAAATAACAATTATTGAGGTTTAAAACTAATCCCATAGGTAAATATAGAGGTAGCGTGCCGACGGCGATCACATCGACCTTGGAACCATTCCCTACGCGCATCGTCACCTCGTCCTTCGCCAGTCTCCGCTTATTCCGCAGCTCCTGCTTTGGGTTACAAATGTGAGCAACCGCACTGGTATCAAATACCCAGGAGCTACTACGAGTACTGGTAAGGTACACATCAATTACATGTATATCACATATACCTTTCATGATGCCGGCCTTCTTGTCCGCTAAGTATTTGGAGCAGTTCCGCTTCTAGTGACCACTTCCCTTGCAATAAAAACACTCAATCTCGGGCTTGGGTCCATTCTTTGGCTTCTTCCCGGCAGCTTGCTTACCGGGCGCGGCAACTCCCTTACCATCCTTCTTGAAGTTCTTCTTACCCTTGCCTTTCTTGAACTTAGTGGTTTTATTCACCATCAACACTTGATGTTCCTTTTTGACTTCTACCTCTGCTGATTTGAGCATTGCAAATACTTCAAGAATGGTCTTTTCCATCCCCTGCATATTGAAGTTCATCACAAAGCTCTTGTAGCTCGGTGGAAGCGACTGAAGGATTCTGTCAATGACCGCGTCATCCGGGAGATTAACTCCCAGCTGAGTCAAGCGGTTATGCAACCCAGACATTTTGAGTATGTGCTCACTGACAGAACTATTTTCCTCCATCTTACAGCTGAAGAACTTGTCGGACACTTCATATCTCTCGACCCGGGCATGAGCTTGAAAAACCATTTTCAGCTCTTCGAACATTTCATATGCTCCGTGTCTCTCAAAACGCTTTTGGAGCCCCGGTTCTAAGCTGTAAAGCATGCCGCACTGAACGAGGGAGTAATCATCAGCACGTGTCTGCCAAGCGTTCATAAGGTCTTGGTTCTGTGGGACGGGTGCGTCACCTAACGGTGCTTCTAGGACATAATCTTTCTTGGCAGCTATGAGGATGATCCTCAGGTTCCGAACCCAGTCCGTATAGTTGTTGCCATCGTCTTTCAGCTTGGTTTTCTCTAGGAACGCGTTGAAGTTGAGGACAACATGGGACATTTGATCTACAAGACATATTGTAAAGATTTTAGACTAAGTTCATGATAATTAAGTTCATCTAATCAAATTATTAAATGAACTCCCACTCAGATAGACATCCCTCCAGTCATCTAAGTATAACATGATCCGAGTTAACTAGGCCGTGTCCGATCATCACGTGAGACGGACTAGTCAACATCGGTGAACATCTTCATGTTGATCGTATCTTCTATACGACTCATGCTCGACCTTTCGGTCTTCTGTGTTCCAAGGCCATGTCTGTACATGCTAGGCTCATCAAGTCAACCTAAGTGTATTGCGTGTGTAAATCTGTCTTACACCCGTTGTATTCGAACGTTAGAATCTATCACACCCGATCATCACGTGGTGCTTCGAAACAACGAACCTTCGCAACGGTGCACAGTTAGGGGGAACACTTTCTTGAAATTATTACGAGGGATCATCTTATTTAAGCTACCATCGTTCTAAGCAAATAAGATGTAAAACATGATAAATATCACATGCAATCAAATAGTGACATGATATGGCCAATATCATTTGCTCCTTTTGATCTCCATCTTCGGGGCTCCATGATCATCATTGTCACCGGCATGACACCATGATCTCCATCATCATGATCTCCATCATCGTGTCTTCTTGAAGTTGTCTCGTCATCGACATGCAAGTCGTGATTCCTATTACAAGAACATGATCAATCTCATACATCACATATATCATTCATCATTCATCACAACCTTTGGCCATATCACATCACAAAACACTTGCTGCAAAAACAAGTTAGACGTCCTCTAATTGTTGTTGCAAGTTTTTACGTGGCTGCTATAGGTTTCTAGCAAGAACGCTTCTTACCTACGCCAAAACCACAACGTGAATTGCCAATTTCTATTTACCCTTCATAAGGACCATGTTCATCGAATCCGATCCGACTAAAGTGGGAGAGACAGACACCCGCCAGCCACCTTATGCAACTAGTGCATGTCAGTCGGTGGAACCGGTCTCACGTAAGCGTACGTGTAAGGTTGGTCCGGGCCGCTTCATCCCACGGTGCCGCTGAATCAAGATAAGACTAGTAATGGCAAGCAAATTGACAATATCGACGCCCACAACTACTTTGTGTTCTACTCGTGCATAGTAACTACGCATAGACCTAGCTCATGTGCCACTGTTGGGGATCGTAGCAGAAATTAAAAAAATTCTACGCATCACCAAGATCAATCTATGGAGTATTCTAGCAACGAGGGGAATAGCAGTGCATCTACATACCCTTGTAGATCGCGAGCGAAAGCGTTCAAGTGAACGGGGATGATGGAATCGTACTCGCCGTGATCCAAATCACCGATGACCAAGTGCCAAACGTACAGCACCTCCGCGTTCAACACACGTATGGTTGGGAAGACGTCTCCTCCTTCTTGATCCAGCAAGGGGGAAGGAGAGGTTGATGAAGATCCAGCAGCACGACGGCGTGGTGGTGGATGCAGCAGGATCCCGGCAGGGCTTCGCCAAGCACAAGCGGGGAGAAGAGGTGTTACGGAGGGAGAGGGGGGCGCCAAGAGCAAGGTGCAGCTGCCCTCCCTCCCTTCCACTATATATAGGGGCTAGGGGGGCGCATGCCCCCTTGGAGATCCCATCTAAAGGGGGGGCGGCGGCCCCCTAGGGTTTCCAACCCTAGGCGCCTTGGGCCCTTGGGTAGGGCGCACCAGCCCATCAGGGGCTGGTTCCCACGCACTTCAGCCCATGGGGCTCTCCGGGATAGGTGGCCCCATCCGCTGGACCCCCGGGACCCTTCCGGTGGTCCCGGTACAATACCGGTAACCCCCGAAACCTTCTCGCTGGCTAAAACTGGACTTCCTATATATAAATCTTTACCTCCGGACCATTCCGGAACTCCTCGTGACATCCGGGATCTCATCCGAGACTCCGAACAACTTTCGGGTTACTGCATACTAATATCTCTACAACCCTAGCGTCACCGAACCTTAAGTGTGTAGACCCTACGAGTTCAGGAGACACGCAGACATGACCGAGACGCCTCTCCGGTCAATAACCAACAGCGGGATCTGGATACCCATGTTGGCTCCCACATGCTCCTCGATGATCTCATCGGATGAACCACGATGTCGAGGACTTAATCAATCCCGTATTCAATTCCCTTTGTCAATCGGTATGTTACTTGCCCGAGACTTGATCGTCGGTATCCCAATACCTTGTTCAATCTCGTTACCGGCAAGTCACTTTACTCGTACCATAATGCATGATCCCGTGACCAACCCCTTGGTCACATTGGGCTCATTATGATGATGCATTACCGAGTGGGCCCAGAGATACCTCTCCGTCATACGGAGTGAAAAATCCTAGTCTCGATTCGTGCCAACCCAACAGACACTTTCGGAGATACCTGCAATGTACCTTTATAGTCACCCAGTTACGTTGTGACATTTGGCACACCCAAGGCACTCCTACAGTATTTGGGAGTTGCACAATCTCATGGTCTAAGGAAATGATACTTGACATTCAGAAAAGCTACAGCAAACGAACTACACGATCTTTGAGCTAAGCTTAGGATTGGGTCTTGTCCATCACATCATTCTCCTAATGATGTGATCCCATTATCAATGACATCTAATGTCCATAGTCAGGAAACCATGACTATCCTTTGATCAACGAGCTAGTCAACTAGAGGCTCACTAGGGACGTGTTGTGGTCTATGTATTCACACATGTATTACGATTTCCGGATAATACAATTATAGCATGAATAATAGACAATTATCATGAAGAAGGAAATATAATAATCATTTTATTATTGACTCTAGGGCATATTTCCAACAGTCTCCCACTTGCACTAGAGTCAATCATCTAGTTACATTGTGATGAATCGAACATACAGCTGGATGTAGGATTTGCTAGTTTTGGGTGAGATATTATGCTTCCCCTGCATCCCCAACAACTGATTGCATAACCGGAAAATTTCGGGAGTTTATAAGTGGGAATTCAAGTAGCTCTTAGATATCTTTCCGTCAGATGTATGATATGAAATTGGGGTTCGACGTCTAGTGGTCCGCCTATCCACGGTTGGTTTTACAGTGGTCTCGTTGTGTCTTAAAGAGTCCTTGGCTATGCTGACTCGGGGACGCTTCGTATGTCATGTGCACTGCCTTGTACATGATGGTGTTGTACGATCGAGTCCGTGTAGGCCCCACCATGAAAACTTTGGACAAAATCTCTATCATATGTTTGTTCCGGCTTATTCTGCAAGCCAATCCTTTGTTTTGTTTTCAGTTGTGGTATTCGAGTTGCTTCAATGTCAAATGTTGATTCCATACCTTTCCTAAGTGGTGTTCTCACATTTCTATGTGAATACAGATCCTTCATGATAATCGAGATTGTCATGTCAATCCTTTTCACCGGTGTGTTTCTCTTCAAGTGAATCCGATCACGTCAACATCCGCAAGATCAATTATCAGTTCTTCTCAACAATGTTTGTTTCATCTTTCCCAAGGTGCCTTTATTTTCCCACCCTCCCACCCTTGGTTCTTCAATGACTCAGATTTCTTTATCGAGTATCCATCTTATTGATGTGAAGTCTCTCCATTCTTTTCCGTCAATGTCCTTATCCGGTGATTCTCATGAAGATCCTAACGGAACCTCAAGTTCATCATTATTCATTCTTTTTCTTCTCCGGTGGATTCAAGTCAAGATTTCAGTGTTGATCATATTCTTTTCCGTATTTCAAATGCTTTTCTTATGTCGGTGCACCTCATAATCTTTCACCGCTCGCTATTCTATTGTTCCGGAGTGCTGAAGATACCTCAGAAGATGTTAGTGTTTATTCTCATTCTTTCAAGATCTTTCGAGAATGTTATCTTATTCAAACCATTTAATTCAACCGGTGCTTTCTCTCTTAAATTGTTCAACGGTGTTTCTTTTCAGTGGGCCCTAACCCACAGGTCTTTTCCCAGGATCTTACCTGACTCTTCTAATTCTCTCGGAGCTATCCTCAAAAATTCTTTTCGAAGTTTGACGTCAGAATGATTTTCATCAGTCAAGTGCCTTTCTCCAAGATCTTTCAAATTCTTTTCATCATTGGTTCAACTTTTCCATTCTTCTTCATTACGGAGTGCTTCAACAATTCTTCATGGTGTGTCCCGTCGTAATTCTCAAAATTTGAAGTTTGAAGAAGAGTTTTCTCTCAAATCTTGCCCCATTCTCGACCATCATCTCATAGTTGTTTTTGGATTGTGAGAATTTTTCACCAATCCGGAGCAATTCAAGATTCTTTTCAGTTTGTTTCTCCGGAGCCCATCATCTCAGAATTTATTCATTCTCAGATTTCGGCTATGGTTCTCCAAAGCTTACCGGTGCTTCGTTCAAGTGATCTCTAATCAGTTCGTGATCCCTTCGTTCTCATGTATCTAGATTCTCTCGAGCATCTTCGTTCATTTGCAAATTCTTCCCGGTGATTGGTTATCTTTTATTCGTTCTTTTTCAGTTCTTACGGTGGTTCGTTCAAGATTCTTCTTACCTTGTTATCATATCAATTCATTTGTTGTTTTCAATCCTACCGGTGGATTTGTCGAAGACCTTCCCAAGTTTGCGCTATATCTCGCTTAATCCTTTCTACGAGAATAAGTAGTATGCCAATTCCATTGCTTGTCATCAATTTGAATTGGTGAAGGATAAGCATAATGTAATTATTATTCTTGTTTCTTCCAAGTGATTCAATTCCTTATTCCGGAGGGTCGTTGAAAAATTCTTGGTTTCTTTTGCTCATCTTTCTTTTCCGGGGTACCAAGTTTCCACTTTGTCTTGTCGCGAAGCTCCATTTGAATCATCGCAAGGCTTCACCTTGTGTTTTCAACTTCTCTTTTTTCTCGTTATCCTTTTGTTACCGGAGTTCTTCATGAAGGTTCTACATGATGGTTCATCAAGGATTTAATTCCTTCTCGAAGTGTTCATCGAGATTCTTTTCTAAGGAGCTTAAGTTTCTTCATCTTGCAATCCGGAGTGCAATTCTTTCTTCCGTATCATTGGAGGTGGTATTATGTCATTCTTGATAATTTGAGTTCATGTTTCATGATTCACATGTTGTTAAGAATGAGTTACTTTAAATCCATCAATCTCTTCTTTGGAGTTATCTTGGGTGATAGTTCACCTAAAGCCTTCCCCAAGGATTGTTGCTGTTTATGGTGCTCATAAATGACCCAAGTTCTTCTTTTATCCTTCCGGTGAATAAGTTTCTCGTCTTCTTGTTCATATAAATCCAATCTTTTCTGTGAGTGGCAAGTTGTCACCTCATAATGTTGATATGCCTTCTATAAGCCCACTTCAAGCTTGTCCTTCCGTTGTTGGTGTTCCAACAACTCCGTTCGACCCTTCTCCTAAGTATGCCTTTTCAAGCTCTTTCGTGACAGAAGTTGGCATTTTCTTCTCCATTCTCCTAATTCATTTATATATCTTCTATTCTTTCGTTCCGGAGGCTTTGCGATGTTGTTCTTTTCACCCATCATCTCGTTTGGTCAAAGATCATGTTCTTTTCATGCCTATCCATTTAAGTGTAGTGTTGTGCCCTTTTGCTCAAGTTCTTTTCGCCTTATCTAGCCTTGCACCTCTTTTCAACCAGAGTGCTGTCTGAGATCTTTCTTACCTCTTGTTCCATTCATTCAATAGTTTCGGAGGCTGTATGTTGTTGATCTCTTCAAGTATCTTCTCATCTTATCAAGTTATTATTCAATTCCTTTTCTTTTCAATCGGAGTGCTGCCCGAAGTTGTTCTTCCTTGTTCCTCTTCCCTACCGGAGTGTTTTCAATTTTGTTCATCTCCGTTGTATTCTTTTCTCGAAATGACTTAACCTTTCAAGGTTCTTTGATTTCACTCGTTTGTCAAAGAAGCAACTTAGTTTTACCTCTTCTCTTTCTCTTCCGTTCTTCCCTCCGGTGCCATTCTAGATCTCGGGACGAGATCCTCTCGTAGTGGTGGAGTGTTGTGACGCCCCGAGACTGATGTGCCAGGTGTCCTCCAGTTATTCGCTGTTGTTACCTTGTCATTTGCTTGCGTATTGCATCTTGCCATGTCATCATCCGCATTGCATCATCGTGTTTTCAAAACTTGCATCCGTCCGGGTTCCCCCAGTTCCGTCCGTTGTCCATTCTGAGCCCAACCACACTCGCACGCGCACGGGGCATGTCCGAAATAGTATTTTATAAGTGGCCGGAAAATGTTCTTAGAATGGGATGAAAGTTGGCATGTGGTGTTGTTATGTTGTTAGTAGGTCGCCTGCCAAGTTTCATCGCATTCAGAGCTCGTTTGATAGCCCAACCGTTAAACTATAGCGGCAATATAGTCGGTCTAACGTCAGACGTTTTTCGGTCTCCGGAAACAGTCGTCGGGCCTCCCTCTCTTCTCTTCTCTCAGCTCGAGACCGTCTACACAGCTCACTACCTACCGTCAGGCCCTACCTAAACTCTCTTGTCAGCCCGCGGCCCTCCTCGCGCGCGTCCGAAAGTTGTCCCGAACCCGACCCAGGCAGTAATCACCCTTGGGCCCGGATCATCCCCAAACGTCTACAAATCGTCTTCGTTTACTTAATTGGGCTTCCTAGCCTAGTTATTCGCGGCCGTCCGATTACGATCGGAGGGACGAGGTAGCCCCTAAACTAAATTCATATGTATATTTATAGCCCAACCCTAGATCCTAGGGAGATGTCCCATCCCGCCGCCACTCTACCTAAATCCTCTCGGGATCCCCTCCCTCGATCCCTGCAGCCTCCTCCCACCTCTCTTCGAATCCAGATCCAGCCAACCACCACAGCCACTTTCCACCCGATCTGGACCACCGGATCTCAGATCCGACGACCCAGAGCCTCTGCAGCCCCAGCGCCTCCCAGCTCCCGCACGAGCCCGAGAGCCTCCTCCCGCTCGACCGCATTGGCGAGCGCCGCCGCCGGAGCTGCTCCGTCCGCCACCCGAACCTCCCAAGACAAGCTCCAGCAGGGCCGCCCTCTCCTTCCCTGTCTCTCTTTTCTTCTTCCCTTCTCTTTCCCGTCTCACCTTCCTGCCTCTTCTCCACAGGAACCGGGGTGCCGCCTGACTCCCTCGATCTGCAACGAGAGACTCCTCAAGCCGCCACCATCTTCTTCCAGGAGCCCGCGGCCTTATCTGCTTCCCCTCCCCGTGCCTCGCCGGCAGCAAGCTCCGCCACGCCAAGTCTGCCGCCGTTCCCGAGTCTCCTGCTGCCATGTACTTCCTCCGCCACTCATCGCTGGCACGGGACACCGGCGCCCCCAACCTCCTCATCGCCGCCCCTGCCTCACTGCCCTATTCTTGGATCCGGCCGTCCCCGGGCCGTCACGGCCCTGCAGAGCCGCGCCCAAGACCCACCTGCGCCGTCCGCAAGTCCCCAACGTCGCTCTGCAACCCGTCGCTGCCGTTTGTCTTCAGAGACGAGGAGAGCAGTTCCCCCGCGCCTGGAACCGCTCGATCTCGTTGACCACAGCCACGCGCTCGTGCAGCGCCTCGCTGGTCCGCTGCCAAGGCCCAGCCTACTCCCCCCTAACCCGGCCTCCTCCAGTCCTAAACCGAGCGGGCCAAGGCCCACTAGGTGAAGCAGCACCCCCCCAGGCGCCCTACCTTCCTTTCCTGCTGTTGGCCCAGTTCGTGTTTCGGCCCATATCATGTTTTTTCTAGCATCTGCGAATTTGTGTATTAATCCTGAGACAGCAGTTTTGCAGTTTAGTCCCTAGAGTTCGTGCATTTAATAACTATTTAACCGTGCATCAGATTAAAACAATTTATATATGAAATATGCTTAGAATTTCATCTAGTTTAATAATATGCCACTTTCATCCATGTTTAAAATGTTGTTTGTGTAATATTGCCCATATGCCATGCTAAAATGCTTTAATTCATAACTAAATAACCGTAGCTCCAAACCTAATAATCATTATATGTAAATGGGGTAGAATTTTGCCTAGTTTAACATGGTGGATTTACTTTTCATGTTTAGTAACTCTAAAATTGTGTTTAGGGCAGATCAGTACCACAACCAAAATGTGCACATGAGGATTTTTCCGGACTTGTTGCTTGTTGTTCCGGCCTCATTTAACCTTGCCGAGTTAGGTAGTTTTCATATGCTTGACCTCTTTCCATGTTTAACAACATTTAATATTGTTGGGTACATAAACAAGAGAGAACTAAATAAGTCATGTGGTGTTTTCTTCAATATATAACTCCGTTGCATAATGAGCTCCACTTAATTTGTAGTATTGTTTGTGCACTTTGCCATGCCATGCTTCATTAAACCGGACATGCATCATACTCGATTGTGCATCATGCCATGTTGATGTGTTGGTTGTTTACTATGTTGTTTGCTTCTTTCCGGTGTTGCTTCTTCGGGTTGGTTCCGATAACGTCGTGTGTGTGAGGATCCGTTCGACTACGTCCGTTTATCTTATTCATGGACTCGTTCTTCTTCCTTGCGGGATTTCAGGCAAGATGACCATACCCTCGAAATCACTTCTATCTTTGCTTGCTTAGTTGCTCGCTCTTTTGCTATGCTTATGTTGCGATACCTACCACTTGCTTATCATGCCACACATATTGTTGAACCAAGCCTCTAACCCACCTTGTCCTAGAAAACCGTTGTTTGGCTATGTTACCGCTTTGCTCAGCCCCTCTTATAGCGTTGTTAGTTGCAGGTGAAGATTGAAGTTTGTTCCTTGTTGGAACATGGAGATGTTGTTCCTTGTTGGAATATGTTTACTTCACTACTAGGAAAAGGGCTATAGATGGAATTGACACTAATGGCGCACCAGACATGTGGTGCGCCATTACTATATACTAATGGCGCACCATCTGTTGGTGCGCCATTAGTGTGGAAGGCACTAATGGCGCACCAGGCACACGGTGCGCCACTAGTAACAAAATGTTTTTTTCATTTTTTCAAGCATACTAATGGCGCATCCGGGCAGAGTGCGCCATTAGTAGTTAGAACTACTAATGGCGCACCAGCCATAGAGTGCGCCACTACTGTATTTTTTTTACTTTTTTGCAAAACTACTAATGGTGCACCATTGCATAGTGCGTCATTACTAGTTTAAACTAGTAATGGCGCACTGTGCCATGGTGCGCCATTAGTATAAAAATTATTATTTTTTACTTTTTTGCAAAATTAGTAATGGCACATGTCTGTGTGGTGCGCCATTAGTATGTTGGGTTACTAATGGCGCATGTCTCTGTGGTGCGCCATTAGTAACCTGGGACCAGCTAGATATTTTTGGACAGCCACACCTACACACTCACTTTCCCCACTTCATTCCCCCCACCTCCTTCTCTAAGCTTGTCGGCTGCCTCCTCCTCCTCACCTCATTTGCACCATAGATTCATCAAAATTAAGTGTTGAAATTACCTTTTTTGATAGGTAAGTAAGGGGAAAGCTATCTTCATGTTGTAGATCTACTTTTTTCTCCCTAGCTTGCTCCAACAACGTGCACATGCACTTTTTGTGGCCTAGCTAGATCTATGTGTGTTTGTGGTGTTGCATATGTTTGTGGTGTTGCATATATGTTTGTGTTTGCAGGTACCGGTATTTGAAATGCGATAGTTGCCAATATTTTGCCGGAATGTTGATTCATTTCCGTTTTGGCGAGAATTTTGGCACTATGCATTCTTTTTGGTCCTATTTTTAGGGAAAGTCATGCCAAATTTTTTCTTGGTTCAAAAATATCGTTTTGCTCTATCCCGCAGGCGACCATGGTCCGCACGATGACCAAAGGCATCATGAATAGGTTTTTGAGCTCCGTGAAGGCCGAGATGCTTCAAAAGAACGAGACGGAGATAAGATGTCTGTGTCGAAGATGCAAGCTGAAGAGCCTTATTGCGGACCCGGATTCCGGGCAGGTGCGGGACCACCTGCTCTTGCGTGGTTTCATGGATGGCTATCGGTGGCAAGGTGATGAAGATGACTATGAAGTCGTCCATGGGGGGCGGGCAAGAAATGAGGAAGGGAAGCAAGACAACCACCGTGGCTCGGGCGGGCGAGAAGACGAAGAATCTCCAGGACATGATCACGACGGTGATGTTGTACACAGTCATCATGTAGAAGATGCCGGACATGATGATGAGGAAGATGCCGGAGCAGACGAAGGGCATGATCATGAAGATCTAGATGCCGGAGGAGCAGACGACGATGGACCAATGATGGGCTAGGTGCAGGACCCTCATATTCAAGAGCTGCTTCTCAAGCAGACGGATAACGCAAGAGCTGCTGCCCGAGAGAAAGCCAAGCTGGATCAACTGGAGATAGACGCGGTTACTCCATTGTATGAAGGATGCAGACCTGAGGATACCCGCCTGAAAGTAACGCTCATGGCTTTGGAGATGAAGGTAAAACACAAAATGACCGATGCATGCTTCGACGAGAACATGTCATTCTGGCACGAACGTCTTCCCAAGGGGAACAAGTGCCCAACCAGTTTCGAGGAGGCGAAGAAAGTCGTGTGTCCTCTGGATTTACCTCACGTGAAATACCATGTGTGCATGAACAATTGCATCATTTATTGGGGCGAGCACGCGGAGTCTACCATATGTCCGGTGTGCGGCGTCACTCGATACAAGAAGAGGAAGAAAGCTCCTCGAAAAGTGGTGTGGTACTTTTTGATCACTCCTCGTCTGCAGCGGTATTTCGCGGACCCTAAGGAAGCAAAGCTCCTGCGTTGGCGCGCGGATAGGGAGGAGAAGAAGCGAGAAGATGACGCAAATGATCCGAAGATAAATAAAAAAGACAAGATGCTGAGTCACCCTAAGGATGGGAGCCAGTGGCAAGCGTTGAACTTCGAACACCCAGAATTTGGGAAGGATCCAAGGAACGTCGTGCTAGGCGCGAGCACCGATGGAGTCAATCCGTTTGGCAGCCAGAGAAGCACACATAGCACCTGGCCTGTGTTTGTGTGGATGTACAACCTTCCCCCCTGGTTGTGCATGAAGAGGAAGTACATTCACATGAGTATGCTAATTGAAGGGCCGAAACAACCAGGGAACGACATCAATCTATATCTGGGGCTGCTGAAAGAGGAGCTAGGCACGCTGTGGAAAACGCCAGCCAATACGTGGGACGCCGTAGAGAAAGAATATTTCCCTATGAGAGCCGCACTGCTCACGACAGTGCACGACTATCTCGGTTACAGATATCTCGCGGGGCAGGTGGTCCACAGATTTTCTGGATGTGTCAGGTGCATGGATGACACAATGTATCGCCAGCTAGATAGAGATCCCGGGTCTTCGAAAACCGTGTTCATGGGACATCGAAGGTGGCTTCGCGACGATGACCCATGAAGGAAATGCAAGGATCTGTTCGATGGTGAAACCGAACTCCGAAGACGCCCGCGTATGAGGAGCGGCAAGGAAATAGACGGGCTGTTGAAAAATTGGAAAGATTGCCCACTGCCGGGAAAGAAGCAAAAGGCGCCAGAGCCGGGAAAGAAGCGAAAGGCGCCAGAGCCGCTGCTAAAGGTATGGAAAATGAGGTCTATTTTCTGGGACTTGCCGTACTGGAAGATCCACCGTGTGCCTCACAGCCTTGATGCCATGTATATCACGAAGAATGTGTGCGAGAGTCTGCTTGGTACCCTGCTCAACATGCCAGAGAGGACCAAAGATGGGCCGAAAGCAAGGGCAGACTTGAAATCAGTGGGCATCAGGCAGGAGCTTCACGCTAATGATGATGATGATGATGATGATGAGGCGAAGCAGGACACAGAAATTCGTCGCAAAGGCAAAAAGGCCAAGAAGACCGGAAATGACTACCCTCCCGCGTGCTTCACTCTAAGTCAGGAGGAGATCGAGCAGTTTTTCACCTGCCTCGTAGGAGTAAAACTTCCTTACGGTTACGCGGGGAAGATAAGCAGATACCTAGACCCAGCGAAGCAGAAGTTCAGCGGGATGAAGTCTCACGACTGTCACGTGCTGATGACGGAGATACTTCCAGTTGCAATCCATGGGATCATGGACGCGCACGTCCGTGAAACGCTATTTGGCCTATGCAACTTTTTCGATGTCATCTCTCGAAAGTCGGTTGGCGTGAGGCAACTCAGAAGGCTACAGGAAGAGATCGTGTTGATACTATGCGAGCTTGAGATGTACTTCCCGCCCGCATTCTTCGATGTTATGGTGCATCTGCTGGTCCATATCGTGGAGGATATCATCCAACTCGGCCCGACGTTCCTGCACAGCATGATGCCGTTCGAAAGGATGAATGGTGTCATCAAAGGATACGTTCGCAACATGTCACGTCCAGAGGGAAGTATAGCCAGGGGCTTTCTGACCGAAGAGTGCATCTCCTACTGCACGAATTATCTAGGCATCGAGAACCCCGTTGGTCTGCCCGTCAACAGGCACCTCGGTAGGCTCGCTGGATGGGGTCACCGTGAGGGGCACCGCGAAATGCATGTTGACTTCGAGGGTCGACTCGCCGACTTTGAAAGAGCAAACCTAGTCGCGCTACAACACATAGACGTGGTCGATCCTTGGGTGGTAGAGCACAAAACCTTTATTGATAAGACGTACAATGACCGAGGCCAACAGAGGACGGACGGAGATATAATCAAAGAGCACAACTGATGTTTCACGCATTGGTTCAAGCAGAAGCTTCTGCCGTACCCTTTACATGAGGATTCTTCCGCGGAAGAACAACTCATATTCGCCTTGTCACAGGGCGCCGAGCACAACCTGATGACCTATGAGGCGTACGATATCAACGGCTACACATTCTACACCGAGGACAAGGACATGAAGAGCGATGGTTATCAGAACTCCGGGGTAACGATGGAATCCTACACCGGTAACGACAGGGACAGATACTACGGAAGGATCGAGGAGATCTGGGAGCTGAGCTACGCTGGAGAGAAGGTCCCGATGTTCCGTGTCAGATGGGCCAAGAGCGTCCTAAAAGAAGACCGGTATTTCACCACCATGGTTATACCCGAAGCCAAATCCAAGACCGCGGGCGCAAACGTCACCGCGAAAAATGAGCCATGGGTACTGGCTTCCCAAGTGGACCAATGCTTCTTCATTACCGACCCGTCAAAGCCCAGTCGTGTTGTCGTGAGGAGAGGCAAAAGGAAGATCATCGGAATGGATGGAGTAGCCAATGAGCAAGACTTCGATAAGTACGGCAACCCGAAGATCGAACATGACGACGACGATGAAGTAGCAGCATACACCACAAGAGGAAGCAGGACCACCCTACCTAAAGGACGTCCGTTCCACAGAAGAACTCCATTTGCAAAAAAGAAGGGCAAGAAGATTATGAACAGATAGCTAGCTAAGATCGACTGTGTTTAAATCATAGTCTTCATTTCTCGGATGTATTTCATGGGCACTTTTTGATATCATGAATATTTTTAAATTTCATGGGCACTTTTTGAATTCATGAATATTTTTTCAAATTTGATGATATTTTTTCATATTCAATATGATAAAATATTGAATATTCATGAGGACACTCGATCTCGATCCCCCTCCATCTCGATCTCGATTCCCCCTCCATCTCGATCTCGATCCCACCCGCACCCTCCCCCGCTAGCTCCACCGCCGCCGACGACCCACCGCACCCTCCCCCGCTCCACCACCGCCGACGACGACCCCCGCACCCTCCCCCGC
>NC_057812.1:123771687-123783008 GCF_018294505.1 Triticum aestivum
GCCGCCTCTCCCCTCTTCATTTTTTAGAAAATAATAATAATAAAGTGTAGACTACAATTGTTGTTAAACAACAATTATTACTGTTTTTTTAAAAAAATATTACTGTTTCATATCATATTCATATTCATTTTCTAAAAAATTATTACATGTAACAAAAAAAATTACTTATGGTGCACCTCTGGCTGGTGCGCCGTTGCTATATATAAAAAAAGATTACTAATGGCGCACCTCTGCCTGGTGCGCCATTGCTATGTAAAAAAAAGATTACTAATGGCGCACCTCTGCCTGGTGCGCCATTGCTATGTAAAAAAAGATTACTAATGGCGCACCGACCGCGGGTGTGCCATTAGTAAGATTCCCCCTACCTAATTCCCTCCCTCTCGCCAGATCCCCTTCGTCCCTCTCCCTCGCCCCCTAGCTAATTCCCCCCGCTGCCCCGACCCACGCCGCCGCCGCCCCCGCGCCTCCATCTCCGTCGCCGCCCCCACGCCGCCGCCGCCCCCGCGCCTCCGTCTCTGTCGCCGCCCCCGCGTCTTCCTCTTCGACTACGAGGACCCGGACAAGCTCGGACGCCCTCGAGCCATCCCTTCGACGCCCGCCGATTTCCTCCGCCTCGGCCACCATCGCCACCGCTCGATGCCGAATTCGCGCCGCCTCGACTAGCTCCGGCTACCCCGAGTCGCCCTCGACCTCCCTAGTGAGCACCCGAGCCGCTTCCCCCTCTTCCCCCTCTTGATTTCCTTCTGAGATGTGTTCTAGGGTTAGGGTTTGGAGAATTAAGTAGCTAGAGTTGGGGAATTAACTAGCTAAGGAGATTATGTTTAGAGCATCAATGATGGGTGTTGATATACCTCTGGATAATTTTGATTTTATTCATGTTCTCAAGGAATTGGAATTATCCAGGGAACAAATTAGTAAGAAAACTGAACACTGTTTAGATATTCATGACTCGAATGGAAATGCTGCCTCCCTGTGTCTAAGTTGGCATGATACTATAGTGGAAGAGGAGGAGAAATTTACTGTAGTTTCTAGAAGAAAGAAAAAGTCTCCTGCTAATAGAAATGTCACTATTTCTTCTCTTACCTCCTCTTCTATACCTTGTACTAGAGGTCAGCAAAAGAATATCAGTTCTACTTTGCCCCCTAGTAGATCTGGATACTATTTCTGTTAGGAGATGGTGTTATATTAAGATGCATATATTGTTATGTTATGCAAATTGTATCATCTTGCCACTTAAGTTAGCCTTCCCTTTAAGCAGAAAATTCAGTTAGGAGCTACTGTTAGGAGCTACTATCAAAAACTTGAGCTACTGTCAAAAACTTGAGCTACTATCAAAAAATTCAGTTAGGTACAGTTAGGAGCTACTGTCAAAAACTTGAGCTACTGTCAAAAAAATCAGTTAGGTACAGTTAGCATCATGTAAGAAAATGGCCATAATGTGCCCTGATAATGATGTATTTTGTCATAAAAATATATAGTGGACTGCCATGATAATGACATGCTGCTAGTAGTTACTTCCACCATGAGTTTCACTAACAGCAAGTCAGTTTTGTTTATAGTTGAAAGTATGTGTGTGGTTTGAAATTTTGATCTGATTATGGCATCTAGAAATATGTCAGTTTTGTTTTGTAACTAGAAGACCAAAGTGTATTCTGTCCAAACTGTAGTTTTCAGTATTCTGTCCAAACTGAAAACTGTTAAAAAGACCATGTGTTTTTTGGTCAAAATCTGCATGTAGAACTAAAATAATCAGTCATAAAGAATACCCTCAAGACCATGTGTTTCTTGGATTTCTTGATTGTATTTTGTGCTTGCAGGAGTAAATTTCTTGGAGTAATTTTGTGCTTGCAATGTTTGAGTTCTTAAGCCTTTTTACTGAAAATCAAACAGAAATGTTTTCTTAACTCAGAAGCCTGTTACTGCACCTGTACTGCACATTACAAAGTCTCCTAGTACTTAACCCACCCAAGCTATGAGGCAAAAATTTCAGTTAACTGTTATGGACAATTGTCAATTTTCTGTAATGATGATGGAACATTATAAAGCATTGTACTCCAGTGTATATGAAGGATACAAAAAATTTAGCAACTTCTCTGATTTTATAAAGTTGTTCTTATATGGGTAAAACTTCACTTGTTTTTAGGCTAGTGCAAGGTGTTGCTTTATTCTATCATCATTTGTAACTATGTCACAAATAAATTGTTCCTTCTTCTGTATTTGAAGTAATGACTGTTCATAAGCTGAGGCATGGATTAAGCTGTTTCTTTGTTGTACCATTATATCTGGATGATTTTTTGTTTGGTGACCTATTATATCTGGAATGGAAGCTCACATAAGTTGAGCTGATTTTTTTCCATATGAAAGCAGAGGACCATATGGTCTGGGGCTGGGTTTTGTCTCCGACCATTGTGTCGTGATGAATTTGCAGGTACCCCGAGAGGCCCTTGAGTTTGCCGAAATGTCGATTAACTTCCGTTCCAGCAAATTCGGGCACTCCATATGTCCTATTTTCAGCAAAGGTCATGCTGAAATTTTCCGTGAATTTTAGCATGACTTTGCTAAAAATAGGACATATGGGGTACTTGCGACTAATGCATGGGCAGGGGTATCTTAGTACTTAGTTAAGTAGGATCAACTGCCCCGCCATTCTTGCTGCATTAAACCATAGGTGGCAATAGAGCCAAGTGATTAGGCCCAACTTAGAATTCTCCTTAGCACCGATAAACCCTAGATGATAAACCTAACATAGGTGGCAATAGAGCCAAGTGATTAGTGCCAAGTGATTAGGCCCAACCTAGGGTGCCTCGGCATCGATAAACCCTAAATGATGAAAACTTAACTTGGCTTCTATAGGGTGCCTCAGTGTCAATGAGAACCTAAATGATGTACGCTTAGGCTTTTAGGGTGCCTCGGCGTCGACAAACCCTAAATGATAAAAGCTTAGCTTTTAGGATGCCTCGGTGTCGACAAACCCTAAATGATGAGACCATGATCTTGTTCCTTGACAATAACCAACTTTTTGACCAAACTTTTTTCCTATTTAGAGCGAAACATGGCCCACAACGATGAGGCCGGAGGTTCGGGCGGCAAGCAATTCTGGGAGCTGTCCCAGGAGTTGGAGGAAGAACCTCACCGCTATGAGGACGCTGCGGAAGACACCGATCCTGACTACACAACCCCTAGTGGCGTCGGGGATGACACCACTGATGATGGCACCGTGGATGCCACCACTGATGATGGCGACGCACGCACAGATGGCAGCCAACCGAAGAGGCAACGGAAGGACCGGCGCCTGAACGTGCTCGGCACCATCAGGGAGGAATTTACTGAAGTGAACTCTGACGGGCATTCGACGGTGCCCAAACACGTAGTCAAGGGGTACTCGATTCAGCTTGGGTGCATTCTCCGGAGCACCGCATCGATCAACACCGAGAACCTAAGGCATAAGGACCGAGGGAATTAGTGCAGCCTCCTCTTCACGAAGTTGCACGAACGCTACAAGTTCCCCACTGAGTTCGCAAACACACGCCTCTTGGGTAATAAAGTGAACGGTGCCGCCCTCACGACGATGAGCATGGCCATGTCTACTTGGAAAAGCACGGTGAAGGCAATGATTGACAAAGGTGATAGTTATGAGAAGATCAAGGTGAAATATCCTTTGATTAGCGAAGATGACTACAAGGAGTTCAAGATCAAGTGCAATAGCCCCACAACCTCCGAATCAAGTCAGTGGGGGAAAGAAATGCGGCAGTTGAACATAGGGGTCCACCAACTCGGTCCCGGCGGTGACAGAGTGGTGGAGCCTGTATGGAACAAGGAGGACGCGGAGTGTGCCGAGAAAGGCCTACCGCCCCGCTTCGAGAAATATAGTGACAAGCAGACCAGGAACTTTCTCAGGGCCCGGTACAAGGAGGACCCGGTAACAAAGGAGCTTACCATGGATCTGAAGACCAAGGAGCTTGAGCTTGTTCTGGTAAGGAATACACCCCCGTGTAATTAGCTCCATATGGTTGCATTCTAATTAATCCCCAATATTTCTAAATGGTTCACGTTCCTTCCGCGGGACAAAGAAAGCAGTAGCGCGGGGTCATCTCAGAGCTCCCCTTGCGACACCCCTTTGAATAGGGCGTTGAACGTAATGAAAAACAGGGATAAGCTCAATAAGCCGGCGTCAGCTGGTCGTGTGGCCGGCAAAGGCTTGTCCACAAAATGGTCGCCATACTATGCCGCTGGTGGGCGAAAGGAGAAAAAGACCAGCTCGGAAAGCCAGTCGCGCGAGGTTGAAGCGCTCAAGGCGCAAGTGGCGCAGATTACGGAGATGGTCCAAGAGCAAGTGCAACAACAACTGGGATCGATGCTCACCGGCATTATGCCTACCTTGATTCATGGGATAACGACGTGGATTGCAGGTGGCCAACAGGGGCCACCCCTGATTCCCAGCTTCACGGCCAGCAATTCGCACAACGTGCAGGCGGTGCCATTGGTGTCTCCGGCGGTGGCGGTATTGGTGTCTAGGGAGGCGGCGCCATTGGTGTCTCCGGTGACGGCGGTATTGGTGTCTCCGACACCGGCATTGGAGCTTAATGCACCCGAGTGTACGCCGGCCGGTACCTCGCCAGCAAGCGGCCCCTCCGTCAGTTGCACGCCCGCCGTTGGCGGTGCCTCGACATTAGCCGAGCTCGACGGCATCACGGTAACTAAGCCTCTCAGCCGAGGACTTCATCTCCTTGCCTTTGACTGGGCATCCCTGACTCCCTACATGTTTTCGCAGGGCGCCGCCGACGTTCCTTGCACTCTCCTGCACTTCGTGGGCGGCGAGTTGGTCGATGTCGCCAAGGGCAGAATCGTTCAACCGGGAAACCCCGTGTTCCACGGTAATCCGATGCCACCAACAATGTATAGGGTTGAAGTGGTTCGGGTGCTGCCAGGCTGCGACGAGCTGTTACCTCCGATTCGACCCGCTGGGGCCGACGAAGAAGATGAGATGACCCTCAGCGCCTGTGTAAGCTGGCCCCTGCTTTGGCCGAAGAGCCAAATTCGTTTGGGGGCAGGGGACACCACCCCACAGACAAGACCGCCAGTCGTGCCGGTGCCAAGCCATGGCAAGAACGCTACAACGCTACCGGACATGTCGGACATCCCTATGGCACAGGATCTGGACATGCATATGGCACAAGATCCGGACGACGACGACAACGATGATGGTACATTTACCAACGTCGATAAGTACTTTGCCGAACGTGGGTACGGTGATGAGTTCTGAGGGCCTCCTTCTCAAGAACCCAAACAAGACGACCGTGATCCAGCTGGTACGGCGGAAAAACCCAATTGTAACAGGCGTCGTCTGGCGTTCAGTTCTCAGGAGACGCCTCCAGTTGCCGCCTTCACCGAGCCTCAAATAGCGGAGGTGCCAAATATTATCAGCCCCAACACGCTCAAGAAGGCGGTCTGTGAGCAGAACTCGGTCCCATTACAGCAGATCAAGAAGAAGGGCCGGAAACGGCGGACTAAAAAGGGTGCCGGTGTGAGCCAGCCGGCACCGAGTACGATCCGTGCTCAGGACGGGCAACCTTCACCTAAGGATATCTCGAGGAGGGTGCATGTGGCGGGTAGGGCGATGCTACCGACAAATATGCTCAATGCTGCAACCGGTGCTATGCGGAGTCTCCACGACAGTGTTCTTTCTTTGGAGAAGCGGCGTCTCAGAGAGAATGATGTGGCATACCCGGTTTTCGTGGCCAAGGTGCCAGAGGGCAAGGGCTTTGTGGATGGCGTCATCGGGGGTACGATCGTCATGCGGTTTGATGACATCTTTGCTATGTTCAACCTTCATCCGCTGCACTACACCTTCGTTCGGTTGTTTTCGCTGAGTATGGAGATGCGGATCATTAGAGACAAGACCCCGGACATCGTGATCGTCGACCCCTTCTACATGCGTGCCAAGCTCTTGAGCAGCGCTGGGGACCACCAAGTCGCGAGTTCACACCTCGAAGACGTCATTCTAGCAAACCCAGATAAGGATAACTTCCTTGTGGCTTACTTTCCCGAGTAAGTCATCCCTTAACCGCCCCGTAACATATGATTTCTTAGATTTCGATCGTTCTTTTTTTCTAACATTCCATGTTCTGTGCAGTGACACACATTGCACACTCATCCTCTTAAGCCCGAAATATTCCATGGCCACGTATTTCGACCCGAACCATAACTCCAAGATAGACTACACAAATATCAAGAAAGTTCTTGATGATGTTCTCCCCGGCTACGCCAAATCTGGAGGCACCTTCACCAGGGCAGTTCGTAAGTACGCCAAGCACGTGTTCACCCACAATACGACGTTCTGCTGCGTCAAGCAGCCGCCTGTCGGTCAGAAGGATGCCTACTACGCCCTCCATCACATGCAGGCGATCGTAAGGGACCATCATCACCTTCTGCTACCAAATAATCTCAAAGATTGGGCCGCGAGCTTGTCGGCAATCCAGGACACGGACATCAGACAAGAATTCTTTCGCATCCAGTCGGAGTTTGCGGACATCATCCATCAAGATGTCCTTCATACCTCGGGGCATTTCTTCCTCAGATATCAACCGTCCAACATTGAGATAGACGGAATGCTACAAATGCAGGCTGACAACGCCCGCGATTTCATGACCATCACGACAGACGGCGGCTTCATCCATGCTCCTGTCCATGAGTCGAGTCGAAAGTAGTGATGTGTAGTTCTGAAACATTGATTGGCTCATGTTGTAATTAAACTTTAATGAATTGTATGTCTCTTTGGTTTGGACAGTCGTTCAACTTAGATGTAATCGATGGTATTTATTACTAGGACCATGAATCGTGCTATTAATGTCTTGCTTTTCTCTTCCGATCCTTTTGTTGCATACTTATATATTGCTTATGTATGTATTGTCTGTTGTTTGGCTTGTGCATAGAGATGCCGTCGTATGCCGTGTACAAGGGTAAGGTTCCCGGAGTCTACGACGACTGGGAGGAGTGTCAGAGACAGGTTCACCATTTCAGCAGTAACAGTTACAAAGGGTACACCACTAGGGCGGAGGCGGAATCTAGATACGCCCGCTATCTAGCGGGAGAGAGGAGGGAGCGTTGGAGGAACCGGATGAAGACCAGTTTCATCGCGATGATGCTCATCGTGATGACCACATCTCTCTTCTATGTGATGGTAGTTTAGATGATCGATATCGACTTGTAATGTGAAGACAAACTCGATACTCGCGGTCTCGAGACTTGTAATGTTTTATCTTTGTTCGGTCTTTTGAATTCAGAGACTAATATGATGAATTGTATTCGGAGACTAATCTTCTATTGTATTCGATGAATCTGTTGTTGTTGTGTGCTACTATCTATATTCTGTCAAATAATATATTTTGTAACCTGTGCAAAAATCAGAAAAGTAAAAAAACCCTAATATTCATACTAATGGCGCATCACTACAGAGTGCGCCATTAGTATGCCAAAGTATACTAATGGCGCATCACCAAAGAGTGCGCCATTAGTATGCCAAGTATACTAATGGCGCATCCATCCGCGGTGCGCCATTAGTGTGCCAAAGCACATGGTTAAATATGGCCCCTGTGAGGCATACTAATGGCGCATGGTGTTATATACTAATGACGCACCAGTGGTGCGCTACCAGATACTAATGGCGCACCAGTGGTGCGCCATTAGTAATAAATACTAGTGGTGTGATACTAATGGCGCACCAGTGATGCGCAATTAGTAGGCAAAACTGGTGCACCATTAGTAGGCCTTTTCCTAGTACTGCTTGTTGGGATATCACAATATCTCTTATTTAATTAATGCATCTATATACTTGGTAAAGGGTGGAAGGCTCGGCCTTATGCCTGGTGTTTTGTTCCACTCTTGCCGCCCTAGTTTCCATCACATCGGTGTTATGTTCCCGGATTTTGCATTCCTTACGCGGTTGGGTTATAATGGGAACCCCTTGACAGTTCGCCTTGAATAAAACTCCTCCAGCAAGGCCCAACCTTGGTTTTACCATTCGCCACCTAGCCTTTTTCCCTTGGGAGTCGCGCATTCCGAGGGTCATCTTTATTTTAACCCCCCCCCCCTCCCCCGGGGCCAGTGCTTGTCTAAGTGTTGGTCCGAACTAGAGTCCTTTGCAGCGCCACCTCGGGGAAACTTGAGGGCTGGTTTTAGTTGTACGGAGCGCTCATCCGGTGTTGCCCTGAGAATGAGATATGTGCAGCTCCTATCAGGATGTCGGCGCATCAGGCGGTCTTGCTGGTCTTGTTTTACCTATCGAAATGTCTTGTAACCGGGATTCCAAGCCTGATCGGGTCTTCCCGCTAGAAGGAATATCCTTCGTTGACCGTGAGAGCTTGTGATGGGCTAAGTTGGGACACCCCTGCAGGGATATGATCTTTCGAAAGCCGTGCCCCGCGGTTATGGGCAGATGGGAATTTGTTAATGTCCGGTTGTAGAAAACCTAAAGTTGACCTTAATTAAAATACATCAACCGCGTGTGTAACCGTGATGGTCTCTTCTCGGCGGAGTCTGGGAAGTGAACACGGTGTTGGAGTTATGCTTGACGTAGGTTGTTCTAGGATCACTTCTTGATCATACTTTTATCGACCGTGCTTTGCCTTCTCTTCTCACTCTCATTTGCGTATGTTAACCACCATATATGCTAGCCGCTTGCTGCAGCTCCACCTCATACCTTTTACCTTACCCATAAGCTTAAATAGTCTTGATCGCCAGGGTGTGAGATTGCTGAGTCCCCGTGACTCACAGATACTTCCAAAACTAGCTTGCAGGTGCCGTTGAACCGTGCAGATGACGCAACCAAGCTCAAGGAGGAGCTCGATGAAGATCTTGCCCTTTGTGTTGTTTCGTTCTAGTTGATCAGTAGTGGAGCCCAGTTGGGGTCGATTGGGGATCTGTGAAGCATTTGGGGTAGTCTTCTTTTATTTTGGCTCCATAGTCGGGCCCTGATTGTATTTGGATGATGTAATGCTTTATTCATGTATTTGTGTGAAGTGGCAATTGTAAGCCAACTATGTATATTTTCCCTTATTGTATTACATGGGTTGTTTGCGAAGATTACCTCACTTGCGACATTGCTTTCAATGCGGTTATGCCTCTAAGTCGTGCTTTGACACGTGGGAGATATAGCCGCATCGAGGGCGTTACATCTGCGCCTGTATGACACTATTGACAGATCCGGCGGCGACGCTCGCGCTCGCTCCGGTGGAACGGGGGAAGCCAACAACTTTGGGTGTGGAGGCTTCACATCTGGGCCCGCCTCACACGATTGACACACGCCGGCAACCTGGGAACGAACCTCGTCGGGCAGTTAGCTCACAGCGCGGCTAATCCCGCTAGCTGCTTGGTCTAAGAATATCGGTGGAAGCACGAGAATGAGAATGAGAGATGGAGCGAGAGAAAGGAGATGGATGCAGATGCTTCTAGGTGGACACAGAGTCATAGACGAATGGATAAGGATAAGCTGGCTAGCGGTGGAGGTACACGTTGATGGCCTGATGGGTGTTACGTGCCGGTTAGTAGGCCCCAAGCCCCCAACATTGTTTTGTCCCGGTTATAGTATTTCTTTTTCTAATTTTTGCGAGGGGGTTATAGTATTTTTTGCGCTTGGGCCAACATTTAATCTTCCAAATCAAACAAACCTTCCATTAAAAACTACATGATCAAAATCATTAGAATTCAAATCTTTCGATAATTTGATAAAATATTTTAAATGAATTATTAAACTCTTGAAGAGTATGTAAGGGCATCTTCAACACCGAGCCTCGAAACGACCACAACCGTCCAGACCTCATGGTCCAGACGTGTTGTGCCATCCAATGCGGGTCTATATCGGTCTGTCGACCGGCCCGGACTTACTTTCTTCCGCAATCCGAAAACAAATTGGGGGCTTTGCAGGCATCCAAACCGCTGTCACGCTTAATTCTATCTTCCATGGCCCACCCAAAAAACCCTCCTTTGCCCATGTCCCTCCCATCCGGAGTGGCCAGCGCCGCTCCAAAGCATCGATCTTGCATTCATGCCGGCTCAGAGCGATGCGACCTCTCAATGGCCCTTTGGCATTGAAGTGGCGCCGCACGAGAATGCAGCCCACGCTGTTTCCCGGTGCACACTGCAACTCCACGTTCAAATGATAACTCATCATTACGCCTCCCTACATTAAACATGCGCGGTTGCCGAAGAACCTACTCCGGCGCCATAGGTCCATTCGTCTACTGCCCGCCATTAACCACCTCTTCGCTTGCCCTGTCATTCGCCGACTATTTAAACTCCAACCCCAGTCATAGACGCATCCATCCTCCTCCTCACCGCACCACGACCGTCATGGCCTCCTTGAGATCCAAAGCCATCTGGGACAACCTCTCGTTCGACAAAAAGACTGAGATGTCGCCATTGCTGCCGGTTTGCAGGCCGCCAGGCAGACGGTGGCCGGCGCTGCGGACATCCCAATGGAAGATGTGACCAATGACAGGCGACGCCACCCTCCTCATCGGTCCATGCCGGCATGCCCGTGTGGGAGGCCTTGTTCCGACAGGCTCAAGCCGACCAGGAGTACAACCTCCACCTCCTCAATGAGCTTCTGGTGCGTGATGGAGCAACTTGCCACCGGCACGGAGCACCAGACATGGACCAGGCGGAGGAGAAGGCGATGGTCGACTCCTATTGCACGGCCTACAAATTCCATCGCGGCCGTTGGCGGTACCGCCAACGTCAGTCGGAGATAGAAGTGGTCTTCAAGGATATCGGTGAGGCGGACGACGAAGTCTATGGAAAGAGCGAGGACGAGGAAGACGTTGCTAGCCCCGCCACGCCCGCGCCTCACCGCCACGACCACGAAGCCGGCACATCCAAGGGCGCCAGCGACAGCGAGGAAAAGTATATCATGGGAGTTCACCTGTGCTCGGACACCAGGAAGGCCACTACCCTTTAGCTCCCGCTGAAGCCAAGCTTGACGGGCTCAAAATCGTCGGCCAATTAGCCGCTTGTAGGCTGTGGAGGCGAAACTGGAGTTTTCAGTTCCCAGGGCTCATGGCCGGCCGGAAATGGGCGAACAGGTGTTGGCGGACATTTAGACTAGGTTTAGAGTAGGATTTAGTTCAAATATGTCGAAATGTAATTAGTTTGCTCCGGTCTATATGAAAAGCATCTGGTTTTGTCTAAAAATTATTCAAGTACAAATGAATATCATCCGGTTTGTTTAAATATCCATCAAATTTGTTGACTTTTGTTAAATTTCTTCCGAAATGCAACCAGACATATGCGGATAGCTTTGGATGGTCGTCTTCCTCACCAATGTC
>NC_057812.1:123783385-123800174 GCF_018294505.1 Triticum aestivum
GGCGACATGCGGACGAATGTGGTGTCCCTTTTGCAGGTCAACGTTGGATATGCCCTAAAAATCACATGTATGTTTCTCCCGCTAAAAGACTATCCCATGCATCTGTAAGACTCAGATTGTATGTTTCTCCCGAAAAAAAACTATTCCATGCATCACTACTCTTTCCTTTGTTAGAAATGCAGAGCGTAAGCATGCGTCAAAGAAGGACGTTAGGGTGACTTCTCACATGAACACTTTATAGTCCAAATAAGTGAAGCGTAGTGACATGTGAAGTAGGGTTTTTTCAATTTTTTTGCCCGTTGCAACGCACGGGCATTTGTACTAGTAGTTTAGTAATAAGAATAAAGAAAAGGAAAAAAAGAAAAAGAAAATGCTTGCACGAATCTTAGCGTAAAATCAATGACATAGGATTTAGATGTGCAATACTTAGAGAACATCTAGATGTGCTTTAGCAAAACTGAAGAATAACATAGAAATTATAAATATGCATATTATACACAGACACCAAAACACTATATTTTTTCTGTTTCCACAATAACTACTTCACTAAGATATGAGTGAAGAAGTGTTGTTATTGAGAAGAAAATGAGGTTTTGATGTGCTGAAAGAAGTTCATTTTCGCCCTTTAAACCTATATATGGTCCTTGGTTTGATTTAAGCAATGAATAAACAACCTATATTAAACAACTTCCTAAATTCGCTTTATATTGAAACGTAGGAGTTAAATGCACAGAACCATCACATTCGTGACAGGATTTACGGAAAACTATCACTTTATGATTTGTGACATTTCGCACCGAACAGAAATTCTGACAGTGGCAAAAAAACACCGAGCCATTTTTAGCATGTTTTGACGTGGCTGATCCCTCACGGTCCGACAACGGTGACGACATGCCGTTAACGACCATTAACTACTTTGTCTAAAGCGACTGGGCTGAACGAACCCGAGCGCTCCCTCAGTCACTCCCCTCCCCCGCTCTCTTTCCCTCTCCTCTCTCTCTCTCTCTCTCTCTCTCTCTCTCTTTCTCGGGCATGGCGGTGGTGGACTCTGTCGAAGGGAGCTTCAGATCCATTGGCGAGGATGTGTGTGTGGGGGGGGGCGTGGTGGATAGAGCACGAAGCATTGCTAGTCGGCGTGGCAGGCGGCACCCGCGGTGAGGAGGAAAGTTATTGCAGCCGCAACATATTCCTTTCATCGTCGCCACTACCGGCGGCGGCGGATGTCGCCCGCGCCCTCACGGTGGTGGCCGAGCCCCTAGGTGAGCTTCCTGCCTCTCTCTATTAGCAAATTTCGTTGCTGGAATTAGTGGGTTCCATATTTGGAAACAAGGGTTTGCTGATTTGGGGTTGAAAATGTTTCTGAAACTCAAGTTAATTGAATCTTGCTGTTGCTATTTGACTAAATTAACTGGAGTACTGAATTTCGGACTCTGAATTAACTGAATGTTCATGTCCTGTTTGACTGAATTTTAGGGTTTTGAAATAGAGTTTCAGTCTATCTAACCGGGTGCCTTCAAATGGTTAATTATTCTAGGGTTTGTTACTTTACTGATTGATAGAGATGTAGTTTGCATTTGAACTATCCTTGTGCACTAAATGTAACTGACACTAAATGCCACTACTAAAACTTGCAGGGTGTTGTGTAGTGGCCTAGTGGGTACATGAGTTTAATTTGGGTTGAGTGATGCAATGCACAAGTTGACTATAAAAGGAGTGAGTCAGTGTACATAATTTTAAGTGATTTGACTGATGTGAGGTGTTAGTAGGTGTGCTAAATTTAATGTTCAAGTTGGTTTCAAAGTCATGTTGATTACAGACAGTAAGTGTACCTAACTATAGGAGACAACTTGCAATATTCAGACTTTATTCAAACTCATCATACTATGAAACCCTACAAATAGAATATCATTTCATCTTTGCATTGACACCTTGAGCACACCTATAGTTCCATAGTAAGTTGACTGAAGAAAGTCTAGACATGTTCTTTGCATTGAGACCTAGAGAACCAAAGTTGACGAACCGCGAGCTCAGTTGACGATCGGGCGACTGTCTATCGATGGAACGGGCGGCACCACCTTATTGAGCTCGTAGTCCAGGTGGAGTTGCTCATTCTTAGTCCACTTATCTTTGCATTCCGAATGGGCGGCTATCTATCGATGGAACAAGCACTTGGTTGGGTTTGGGAATGAGCAGAGCGAACGCGCCGACCCAGTTGACGAACAAGCCCGGTACACGAAAAATGAGTGAACAAGTCTGCCTGACCCATCAGCTTCGTCCCGTGCGCTAGAAGAAAAATGACGGCCGTTTACACCACACCGTCACCCCTGCCCGCTAGCTCGTAGTCGGCCACGTCAAAACGAGATCATTTTTTACTTAGTGTTTTTGCCACAATCAGAATTTCGGTTCGATGTGAAATGTCACAAATCGTAAAGTGGTGGTTTTCCGCTAATCGTGACACGAATGTGGTGGTTCTGTGGATTTAACTCCAAAAACGGAGGCTGGTTTTGGGCAGTGTTTATGTTTCTAGAGAGAGAGAACATGGATTAAAAATGCAATGTTATAATATGGCAATTTGTTTTAGAGGAAAGGCATCAACCCGACTTTATAAATAAAGCCACCTGGCAGTGTTCATAGCACAAAACCACCCAGCACAACAAACCAACGGTCACAACAGATGGATAGGAATAGAACAGTATAGAGGTACATGGCTCCCAGGCCCGGAGACAACACGCAGGCCGCAGACTAGGAATAAAGAAAAACGAATACGACAAAAGGGACCACCAAGTTCCTCTAGCCTCCTGTCTGATGTTGGGATAGAGACAAAGCTGAAGCCCGGATCTTGGAAGATATCAGGTCGAAAGTGTCGTGGTTAGCCTCCTTAGTCAATGATCTCCACTCCTGCAAGAACATGCAAGACTTAAATAAACAATCAGCAGGTTTAGTAGGAAAAATATCCTCGATGGTGAATTTATTTCTTGTAGTCCAAAGGGCCCAGCAAATAGCCGCAAGACCGACCCAGAACACTCGCTTGGTGGCCCCAACAAGGCCACGAGCAAGATTTCTAAGATCGGAGAAGGTGGAGGGGTTCCATGGTACTTGAAGCCAGGACCGAATACAACACCAGACCATCTTGGCCAGGACACATTTAAAAAAGATATGGTTCGTGTCCTCCAACTCGCCACACAGCGCACAACAATCGAAACCGTTACGTTTATGGATTTGATCAGCCGCAGGTAGCCGCCCTCTATAAGCTTGCCATAGAAAGACCTTTACCTTGGGAGGGATCCGAGCACGCCAGATTAGCTTAAACTTAGTAGTAGGAGTACTGGAAATGAGCTCAGCAAACAACGACTTAACATAAAAGCGCCTGGAGGCGGAATAGGGCCAGACCACCGAGTCCTCCCCCTTCGATAGAATGAGAATGCAGCCAACAAGATGCGGCCAGTCATTAAACTCTTTAGGAGACTGAGAACGTCGGAGGGCCAAGTCTCAATTATTATCAGAGAGCTCAGAGATGGAGATCTCCGGATTTGGGCAATAGGAAAAAGAACCGGAAATTACACCGCTAGAGGAGAGTCACCACACCACCAATAGAGCCAAAACTGGATGGATATGCAATTATGAACCACAAACTTGACATGGGATTTAAACAACGGGCGGACTTTGACAAGATCTTTCCAAAATTGAGATCCACCCGAGGATGAGGCAAACATGGGACTTGAGTTAGGAAAGTATTTAGCCTTGAGGATATTATACCACAGGGGCCCTCCGCATTTGACATAACTTTCCACCACCATTTGATGATAAGGCACTTGTTCATGACTGCGGTGTTCATAATGCCCAACCCCCAAGGTTCTTGGGCCTACAAATATGTTTCCATTTGACCAGCCTATACTTGCGCTTGTTATCCGCAATGTTCCAATAGAAAGCACCCATATGCTAATCAAACCCACCATGAATACCACCCGAGAGGAGGTAAAAACCCATCAAGAACATAGGGAGGGAGGAGAGGCAGGCTTTAATGAGGGCAACCTTGCCCGCCTGGGTGTTGTATCTGCCCCTCCACGGCATAACACGATTACCCACTTTAGTCACCGCCGGGGTGAAGTCTTTGGCAAATAATTTATCCGGGGAGATCGGAAGTCCCACGTATTTGAAGGGGAAAGAGCCCAAAGAGTAGTTAAGCAGCTGAGATACCCGCAAGGCCTCATCCTCAGATACTCCAGTAACAATCACTTCGCTCTTAGAGAAGTTGATATTGAGCCCCGATAAGGCTTCAAAGCATAACAACGGGAACTTAAGGTGAGCAGGGCCGGCCCTAGGCCATGGCGAGGAGTGCGACGGCCTAGGGCCCAGCCTCAGCAGGGGCCCATACGCTGTGCACCTATATGCTATATACAATGTATATATTTCTGGAAAAATATACTAGTGCAGAAGAGCAGCAGGCCTGGCCCATTTATTAAAAAGGAAACAAGTCACGCACAAACATCAATCCCTTCTCCTTCGCTGGCTCCTTGAATTACGCCTCGGTAGTCTCCCGTTCTTCATCTTCTTTACCAAAAATTGATTGCCCCGACTTCCTAAGAGGCCAGGCCCCAATTCCTGAAGTTAATCAATAAATTTCTTTGGTTCCTTGCATTCTATAAACAGCCCCAAGGGACCCCGACGGACCTACAACGGCAGGGACGCGAGAGCAACTGCAGCATGGCCGTCCGAGCCGTGTTCATGGTGAAGGGCAGGCGGTGGAGATGTGAAGTCCAGGCACTGTTCAAGGTAAGCACCGAAGCCATTGCTCATTCATATAATTTTTGGATCCCAATTCTTTGATCCGTGTCTGTTTATTTCTGGTATATGATGAGTTGATGTAATAAACAAAATTCATGATAAGCCATTGCTGATGTTTGACCTACTTAATTCCTCCTTTTTTTGTACGAATTGCAGTCAGGTAATTCTGCAGGTTGTGGCATTGCAAGAATTTTCATTATTGGGTAGATGGAGCATATAATTTCTTCTAATTTACTCCAAAACCAAGATTTAAGAAATCAGGTTCTCTCCTTTTTTTTGTAACAATGTTGCCAAAATAGCAATTATATGGTTGTGAGAAAAGAAAAAAGAACTAACATCTAAATCAATTAATTGAATCTCAAAACGGTGCTACATCCTTTACTAGAAGATATTTTTGCGTCTATTATAGGGGCCCATTAGATGAAGCTCGCACAAGGGCCTCTAAGATCTCAGGGCCGGCCCTGAAGGTGAGTAAGACAGTCGTCATTTAGTCAACCATGATGATCGTATCATCTGCATATTGAAGATGTGTGACGCCCTTGGGACCGTAGACTTTCTCAAAATCTAGCCTAAGATCATGAATGATTTCGTGCAGACACAAGATGTCGTCTAAGATGAATCTTCCTTTGGCAAATGCCCATTGAAAAGGGTTAAGGGCCCGATGAGCGATGGGGGAGAGGCGTTTAGCGAAACATTTTGGAATGAAACTCCGCAAAATTGTTGATAAGGGCGATAGGTCTAAATTGTGAAATAAGGTCGGCTCCTTTAACCTTAGGAATGAGAGTAATGGCATCATAGTTCAACCGTGAAATATCAACCGTCCCCAAACAGAAGCCTTGGATAATATTACACACAAGGGTACGCAACTACGGCCAAAATTTCCTAAAGAAGGGAATAGAAAAGCCATCGGGACCCGAGGCCGAGTTGGTGTTGGCCGAGCGGATGACCTCTAGGATCTCATCCTCAGATAAAGGAGTGAGCAGGGCCTCGTTCTCCTCACTGGTAATTCTCCCAGAATCATCCCAAAAGGAGCAACCGATCAAGAAGTCCAATTCGGGTTTAGCCGAAAGGAGGCAGGAGAAAAAAATCCACCACATGAGACATAATAAGATCCTAGTCCGTAGCCCTATATAATGTCGTTGATCAACAGATTATCAATCGTGCAGCGTCTGCGCCTCCCATTAGCTATAGCGGAAAAATACGTCGTAGGGGAGTCATCATTAGCTATAGCAGAAAAATATGGCAAAAATTAACAAAAGATAAATATATTCCTCTTGTGTTCTTTTAGGAAAAGAAAATTTGTCATTCTTTTAGGTTCCTAAATACAGTGTCCCATGCATCATCTCTTTGTTCAAATAGAACCATCTTGTTGCCCACGCATTTGCACCCAGTATGAAGACACCTGCTGCCGCGGCTCTCGGCAGAAAAGAGGCCATCCACGAAGCCTGTTTCGTGATGCTCTGTCAATGGGGCACAGGGTCACACAGCGGCCGGTGTCGAGCACCCGGAGGCGTGGGCATTCGTGGGCGAGAGCGACCAACGAGCCTTCCTGGATCAGGCCATGCGACAGCACGAGCTCCTCGAGCAGCGGGAGCTTCTTGGCCACCACGGAGATGAGCCTCTCGCTGCTAATGTCGTGCAGTCGCGTCACGTGGAGGCTCCGCAGTGACGGCGCGCTGCAAGTTATTGTTAGCACTTAGCATAGGTTGATCGTTTTGCAGATTCAGGAGACGAGATCGATCGATCGGCGCGTGCGTACCTGTGGACGAGGAAGGGCAGTACATCGTCGTCGACACGGCCGCGGAAGGACTCGCAGCGGCCGGCGCTGCGCTGCACGGCGGCACGCGCCATCGCCTGGCACGCCGCCGGTGAGTATGTCTTCTCGTCAGCGAGGTTGATGTGCCGCCAAAGCAGAGGCTCGCCGGCGGCCACCTGCAACCACGAGGCGCACGCGAGCCCCACGCCGATGAGGGCGGCGCCGGGACGGTGCAGGCGGATCGGTTGATGGGCTTCTGGCGCGCCTCTTCGAGCCCATGTTGTGTTCTTTCACGTCTGTTTCTCCACCCGATGGAGCCAGATTAAATAGAAGGAATTCCAAAGTAGAGTTCAAAAAAAGAGAGAAGGAATTCCAAAGTCCGCTGTCAACATTCAGTTTTATTGATAGATTCCTAAACGTACGAGAGCTCCTCGCTGGCACCTTAATGCCGAAATCACTAATTAAAGAGTACTCATTGCAAAGAACACTTCACTTTTTCAGATCACGACAAGTGGCGTACATGCAGCGCGCCACTTGTCGCAACCTATGAGTTTTCTTTTTTTCGTAGATTCGTTTATTCAAAACGCTTTATCTTTTAAACCGTGCGTCCAAATCTCAAACCGTTTTCACAATTGGATTCTTCGCGTCGAGATCTTCAAAACTAGATCCCATGTTGATAAGTTTTGATGAACTTTTTTTTTCACGGAAAAACCGGACGAAAAAACTGAACCGGGAGCATGGTTTTTTCCCTCTCCGAAAGAGGCACACCCGAACCGGGAGCATGATTGTTGTGCAATTCCAGGCTCTAATCCTTGATTACCAGGTATTGGCAATTAGTTTGCTTCTACTTCATTAGATTAAATGAGGACAACCAAACTGGCAAACTGGCCTAGGTTAGGAGGACGAAATTACGGCAGTATTACTTGACAACACATCTATACTACAGTATACATCAATTTTCGAGGCATGATTTTTCTTTGTGGGAAGCATTATAAAATCGTCATGTATGTGTTGTGCAGTGCCTTAGTTTAACCTAGGTGATGGTAATTGATTTTTATTTTGTTCACACTAATTAATCAAATTCATGTTTGAACAATGAATCATTACATTTCTTTGGTTTATAGATAGACAATAGGAAGAGATAACAATATAGTAGATTATTTACATTAGCTCATTTGTTATTCGAATATCTAGGGGCCAATTTTGATTTTCACCCCGGGGTCCCGAATTTCTGGAGATGGCCCTGGTTACAACTATATGTTAGCAAGTAATTATATGTAAAAGACAAGTTTTTTCCATCATTACTGCTACATAGATTATATAGCACGGTTTCTCAGCTTTGATGGTCTTATGGCCTGCTACCTTCTTTTTAAAGTTGCATATACTAAACAAGAGGAATAACTTCTGTGTACATAAACATGCTATAAGATCAATTGTCATATATCAAACAATGTGCCATATGTATAATGAGATGGCCTTTCTCTCCCCACTACAATGCGTGATAAATGTCAAGATCTAATGATTTGTTGGTGAATTAGAATATTTATAACAATAATTCTCGATGGTACATTACAGTACTGCACTTAAGTGTGCATTTAGTTATTCATTTTTCACATTCAGAAGTTTCAGTCATCTCCAAACTTTTCACTCCGTTTTATGGTCTGATATATTTGAGCATCCAACTATCGTATAATTAATCTAACATGTCACCTCGGTACACAATTAATGTCATTCATGTATAGCTAACCATCTTCCGCCACAATGCGTGGGGTACATCAAATACGCCAACAACAGTTCCAATCAAATCATTAATCCAATCAAGAAATGTATATTCCCCTTCATGATTTTAAATATTTATCATTGCATCAACCTTCCCCTATAGAATCCCGCAACAACGCACGGGGTATCACCTAGTAACGAAGGAAAGTCCGCTTCCTTGCATCTCGTTATGCAGACAACCATGATATGTCTCCAACGTATCTATAATTTTTTTATTGTTCCATGCTATTATATTATCTATCTTGAATGTTTTATATGCATTTATATGCTATTTTATATTATTTTTGGGACTAACCTATTAACCTAGAGCCCAGTGACAATTTCTGTTTTTCCTTGTTTTTGAGTTTTGCAGAAAATGAATATCAAATGGAGTCCAAACGAGCTGAAAATTTACGGTGATTTTTTATGAACCAGAATAAGCCCCCGAAGCACAAGAGTTGGGCCAGAAGAGTCCCGAGTCAACGACAAGGGTGGAGGGCGCGCCCCTGCCTTGTCGCTGACTCGTGGACCCCCTGACTTGAAACTGACGGCAAAAATTCCTATAAATCCAGAAACCCCCGGAAAGAAATCTAGATCAGGAGTTCTGCCGCCGCAAGCCTCTGTAGTCACAAAAAACCAATCGAGATCCCGTTTCGGCACCCTGCGGAGGGGGAAACCATCACCGGTGGCCATCTTCATCATCCCGGCGCTCTTCATGACGAGGAGGGAGTAGGCACCCTCGGGGCTGAGGGTATGTACCAGTAGCTATGTGTTTGATCTCGCTCTCTCTCTCTCTCTCATTCTTGATTTGGCACGATCTTGATGTACCGCGAGCTTTGTTATTATAGTTGGATCATATGGTGTTTCTTCCCCCGTCTACCTTTTTGTGATGAATTGAGTCTTGCTCTTTAAGGTTTTGTTATGTTGGATTGGGTATTGGATTTGAGAACACTTGATGTATGTTTTGCGATGGGATATCTGTGGTGACAATGAGATGTTTTATTGATTCACTTGATGTATGTTTTGGCACTCAACTCGCGGATTCCTGAGGTGACATTGGGGTAATCTATGCATATGGGTTTATGCACGTTTTCATCCCACGTTCTCCGATAGAAACTTTGGAGTGATTCTTTATTGCATGCTGAGGGATTATTATACGATCTAATTATATTATCATTATTGAGAGAACTTGCACTAGTAAAAGTATGAACCCTGGGCCTTGTTTTCAAGCATTGCAATACCGTTTTCGCTCACTTTTACCACTTGCTACCTTGCTGTTTTTATATTTTCAGATTACAAAAACCTACATCTACTATCCATATTACGCTTGTATCACCATCTCTTCGCCGAACTAGTGCACCTATACAATTTACCATTGTATTGGGTGTGTTGGGGACACACGAGACTCTTTGTTATTTGGTTGCATGGTTGTTTGAGAGAGACCATCTTCATCCTACGCCTTCCACGGATTGATAAACCTTAGGTCATCCACTTGAGGGAAATTTGCTATTGTCCTACAAAACTCTGCGCTTGGAGGCCCAACACGAGTTTACAAGAAGAAGGTTGTGTAGTAGACATCAGACCACCAGATGGTTCTCTCTCAGGGTACTATGTGGTGGAGTTCCTTCAACGTGCAAGCAAGGTTGACTGCAACCCCTCGGGCACCCCTATCGATGTCAACTACAAACTCTCGGCCCAGGATGGTTCTCTTCTTGACGATGCCACGACCTATCGAAGCTATGTCGGTACCTTGCAGTATCTGACGTTTTACATGCCCAGATGTCATGCATGCTGTTGAGCAAGCCTGTCTCTATGTGCACGTACCCCGAGAGCCGCATCTTGACTTGGTTAAGGGAATTCTTCGCTACATCGAGGGTATTAGCGACCTAAGTTTACACCTCTCGATCTCCCCGTCCACGACACTCACTGCTTACTTCGTCGCGAACTGGTCTGGATGCACCGACAATCGGCACTCTACGTTTGGGTACTGTATTTATCTCGGTGATAACCTGGTTTCTTGGTTGTCCAAACGACAGACCACGGTCTCTCGATCCAGTGCCGAGGCAAAATATCGCGTGGTCGCTGATGCTATCGTGGAGTGTTGTTGGATTCGACAGCTTCTCAGCGAGCTTCATCACCCCTTTGACGGCTTCGATAGTTGTTTTTTTGTGACAATGTCGACACAGTTTACATGGCTTCTAATACGGTTCAACAAGGACGTACCAAGCACATAGAGATCAAACATTCACTTCGTTCACGGAAAGGTCTCCCTTGGTCAGGCCCGGGTTCTTCATGTGCCATCACCTTGTCAATATGCTGATATTATGATGTGACGCCCCCGATTCAATCGTACACTAATCATACACGCAAACGTGTACGATCAAGATCAGGGACTCATGGGAAGATATCACAACACAACTCTACAAATAAAATAAGTCATACAAGCATCATATTACAAGCCAGGGGCCTCGAGGGCTCGAATACAAGAGCTCGGTCATAGACGAGTCAGCGGAAGCAACAATATCTGAGTACAGACATAAGTTAAACAAGTTTGCCTTAAGAAGGCTAGCACAAACTGGGATACAGATCGAAAGAGGCGCAGGCCTCCTGCCTGGGATCCTCCTAAACTACTCTTGGTCGTCGTCAGCGGGCTGCACGTAGTAGTAGGCACCTCCCGAATAGTAGTAGTCGTCGGCGACGGTGGTGTATGGCTCCTGGGCTCCAACGTCTGGTTGCAACAATCGGATATAGGAAAGGGGAAAAAGGGGGAGAAAAGCAACCGTGAGTACTCATCCAAAGTACTCGCAAGTAAGGAGCTACACTGCATATGTATGCATTGGTATCAAATGGAATAAGGCTATCATATGTGGACTGAACTGCAGAATGCCGGAATAAGAGGGGGATAGCTAGTCCTTCCGAAGACTACGCTTCTGGTAACCTCCATCTTGCAGCAGGAGAAGAGAGTAGATGGTAAGTTCACTAAGTAGCATCGCATAGCATAATCCTAACCGATGATCCTCCCCTCGTCGCCCTGTGAGAGAGCGATCATCGGTTATATCTGGCACTTGGAAGGGTGTGTTTTATTAAGTATCTGGTTCTAGTTATCATAAGGTCAAGGTACAACTCCGGGTCGTCCTTTTACCGAGGGACACGGCTATTCGAATAGATCAACTTCCCTGCAGGGGTGCACCACATAACCCAACACGCTCGATCCCATCTGGCCAGACACACTTTCCTGGGTCATGCCCGGCCTCGAAAGATCAACACGTCGCAGCCCTACCTAGGCACAACGGAGAGGTCAGCACGCCGGTCTAAATCCTATGGCACAAGGGTCTGGGCCCATCGCCCATTGCACACCTGCACGTTGCGTACGCGGCCGGTGAGCAGACGTAGTAACCTCCATTACAAAGAAAGTTGCATTACGCGGTCCAACCCGGCGCGCGCCACTCAGTTGCTGACGTCATGAAGGCTTCGGCTGATACCACGACGTCGAGTGCCCATAATTGTCCTCGCGTAGATGGTTAGTGCGTATAGGCCAGTAGCCAGACTCAGATCAAATACCAAGATCTCGTTATGCGTGTTATTTTGAAATAACCACGGACGCCGACCAGGGCCAGGCCCACCTCTCTCCTAGGTGGTCTCAACCTACCCTGTCGCTTCGCCACAAAGATCCACTTAGAGGGCCGTCGGGACAAACGTCCTTTCGGACCCAATCCGTGAATCACTCGCGGGTACTCCTATGAGCCGACCCGTTTTTAGTCACCACAAGTATCATATATAAAGTATATAGTATATACCCGTGATCATCTCCCGAGTGATCACGGCCCGATAGTATAGCATGGCAGACGGACAAGAATGAAGGGCCACTGATGATAAACTAGCATCCTATACTAAGCATTAGGATTGCAGGTAAAGGTATCAACAGTTGTAGCAACAATGACAGGCTATACATCAGGATAGGATTAACGGAAAGCGGTAACATGCTACACTACTCTAATGCAAGCAGTATAGAGAGTAGAGTAGGCGATATCTGGTGATCAGGGGGGCTTGCCTGGTTGCTCTGGCAAGAGAGAGGGGTCGTCAACACCGTAGTCGTACTGGGTAGCAGCGGCGTCGGTCTCGGTGTCTAGCAAGAGAAGAGGGGGAAAGAAACAATAAATATTAAGCAAACTTTTGCATAGCGATGCATGACAAGACAAGTATCGGTGCTAGGGGTGCCCTAACGCGGTATGAGGTGATACCGGTGAAGGGGGGAAACATCCGGGAAGTATTCCCGGTGTTTCGCGTTTTCGGACAGATGAACCGGAGGTGAAATGTTGCAGGTTCGCTATGCTAGGGATGTGTGGCGGACGAACGGGTTGTGTATCCGGATTCGTCTCGTCGTTCTGAGCAACTTCCATGTACAAAGTTTTTACATCTGAGCTACGGTTTATTTTATATTAATTTAAAAAGATTTAAATCATTTTTAGAATTTATTTAATTAATTTAATCAACATTATCCAAAACAGTGCATGCTGATGTCAGCATGACGTCAGCAGTCAACAAAGGAGTTGACTGGTCAACTGACGTGTGGGTCCCGTTTGTCATTGGCTGTTTATCTAATTAGGGTTTAATTAAACTAACTAGTTAATTACATTAATTAAACAGGATTAATTAACTTAATTAATTAATGTAATTATTATTTATTTATTTATTTTTTCTCTTTTTTTGTTCGTAGGTGGGCCCCCTCTGTCATTGGCCTAGGGGCATAGCGGGCGCAACGGGTGTCGGGCACCAGCCCGAGCGGTTCAGGCGTGCGGGCGAAGCCGGCGACGGGCGCCAGCCCGCCCCCGTCAGGGCTCTGCGGGGCTAGGCACCCACTGGGGCAGCGGCGAGGCACGTGGCATGGATGCTCCAGGAGCGCGCGACGCACGAGCCGGACGTGGCGACCGTGGTGCGGGGGCGCGTCCGGGCACGGACTGTGGCCAGGGTGTGCGGCGACAGGGCGACAGTGGGCGCAGCCAGGGGCGCGCCTGAGCGCGACCACACGGCGATGAGCATGAGCGACGGTCGGAGCTCGCTAGCGCGGCAACAGGAGAACTCGTGCGGGACGGCGCCGGCGTGCGCGGCACGAGGCCACGGCCGTGAGCGCATGCGCGCGGGAGACAGGAGAAGGAGAGGGGGAGGCGGAGGCTCACGGGGCCGTAAGGAAAAGGCAGTGGGCTCGGGGAGGAGTCGGGGAGGTCCGTTGAGGCAGCACCGGCGACGAGGACGGGGAACACCGGCGACGGAGAGGACGACGGTGATGGCGTCCGTGAATGGGTCGCAGGGACGAGCGGCAGGGTCGATCCCGCGAGGGAGAGGCACGGGAGGTCGTGGCGAAGCCCATGGCAGAGGGGCTATGCGAGGACGACGACCTTGGTACGGGGCGGAGGAGGCAGTCCTCCGGCGCGGGTGCACTCGCCGGGGCCGTCGGGAGCACTGGGGGATGCGGTTGGGATGGAGGGGCGCCGACGGGGAAGGGCCCCATCACGGCAGTGGTGGCAGAGGCGGGCGCAGCCCCCCGATCTAGATCAGGACGGGAAAGAAGACGAGGGAGCGAGTGGGGAGTGGGGAAACATGGGGGGGTTAGCGTGAAACACCCTCGATGCGACTATAGCTCCCACGTGTCGAGGCACGACTTAGAGACATAATCGCATTGAAGGCATATGTCGCAAGTGAGGTAATCTTCACACAACCCATGTAATACATAAGGGAAAGAGATACATAGTTGGCTTACAATCGCCACTTCACACAATTACATGAATAAACATTACATCAATCAAATACACTCATGGTCCGACTACGGAACCAAAATAAAAGAAGAACCCCAAATGCGACACAGTCCCTGATCGACCCCAACTGGGCTCCACTACTGATCAACTAGAACGAAACAACATAAAGAACACGATCTTCATCGAGCTCCTCCCGAGCTTGGTTGCGTCAACTGCACGGTCTCATCGGCATCTGCAAGCTGGGTTTGGAAGTATCTGTGAGTCACGGGGACTCAGCAATCTCACACCCTTGCGATCAAGACTATTTAAGCTTATGGGTAAGATAAAAGGTATGAGGTGGAGCTGCAGCAAGCGACTAGCATATATGGTGGCTAACATACGCAAAAGAGAGCGAGAAGAGAAGGCAAAGCACGGTCGATAAGAGTATGATCAAGAAGTGATCCTATAACAACCTATGTCAAGCATAACTCCAACAATCGTGTTCACTTCCCGGACTCCGCCGGAAAGATACCATCACGGTTACACACGCTGTTGATTCATTTTAATTAAGGTCAAATTCGGGTTTTCTACAACCGAACGTTAACAAATTCCCATCTGCCCATAACCGCGGGCACGGCTTTCGAAAGTTCAAATCCCTGCAGGGGTGTCCCAACTTAGCCCATGACAAGCTCTCACAGTCAACGAAGGAATAGACCTCCACCTGAGACGTTCCGATCAGACTCGGTATCCCGGTACAACAAGACATTTCGACAGGGTAAAACTAAACCAGCAACACCACCCGATGTGTCGACATCCTGATAGGAGCTGCACATATCCCGTTCTCAGGGCAACACCGGATAAGCAATCCGTACAACTAAAACCAGCCCTCGAGTTTCCCCGAGGTGGCGCTGCAAGGGGCTCTAGTTTGGACCAACGCTTAGACAAGCACTGGCCCGGGGGGTTAAAATAAAGATGACCCTCGGGCTGCGTGACTCCCAAGGGAAAAAGGCTAGGTGGCAAATGGTAAAACCAATGTTGGGCATTGCTGGAAAAGCTTTACTTAAGGCGAACTGTCAAGGGGTTCCCATAATAGCCCAACCGCGTGAGGAACGCAAAATCCGGGAACATAACACCGATATGACGGAAACTAGGGCGGCAAGAGTGGAACAAAACACCAGGCATAAGGCCGAGCCTTCCACCCTTTACCAAGTATATAGATGCATTTATTAAATAAGATATATTGTGATATCCCAACAAGTAAATAAATGTCCCGACAAGGAACGGCCTCCAAGCTTCACCTGCAACTAGCAACGCTATAAGAGGGGCTGAGCAAAGCGGTAACATAGCCAATCAACGGTTTGCTAGGACATGATGGGTTAGAGGTTTGACATGGCAATTTGGGAGGCTTGAAAGCAAATGGTAGGCATCATAGCATTGGCATAGCAAAAGAGCGAGCAAACTTGCATAGCAAAGATAGTAGTGATTTCGAGGGTATGATCATCTTGCCTGAGATCCCGCAAGGAAGAAGAACGAGTCCATGAAGAAGACAAACGGACGTAGTCGATCGGTTCCTCACAAACGTGACGTTATCGGAACCAACCCGAAGAAGCAACACCGGAAAGAAGCAAACCATCATGGTAAACAACCATCACATAATCATGGCATGATGCACAATCAAGTATGATGCATGTCCGGTTTAATGAAGCATGGCATGGCGAGGTGCACAAGCAAACCTACAACTTAAATGGAGCTCAATATGCATCGGGATGCATATTGACAAAACACCACATCAATTATTTAGTTCTCTCTCATTTATGTACCCAACAATATTAAATGTTGTTAAACATGGCAAGAGAGTGAAGCAAAGTAAAACTACCTATCTAGTCAAGGTTAAATGAGGCCGGAAGCAACGAACAACAATTCCGGAAACTCCTCATGAGCATATATTAGGTTAGGTCCTGTTCTGCCCTAAACATTATTTTAGAGTTGTTAAGCATGCAAAATGAAGCCACCATTTTGAACTAGGCATTTTTCTACCCCATTTACATATAAAGGTTATTTAAAACGGAGCTACGGTTATTTAGTTATCAAATAAATCATTTTAGCATGGCATAGGAGCAAATTAATGCAAACAACATTTTTAACATTTCAAACATAGATGAAAGTTGGATATTATTAATCTACACAAAATTCTGAGCAAGTTCCATATATAAAACATTTTAATCTGATGCACCAATTGTGAGTTATTATATGCATGAACTAGAGGGACTAATCTGCAAAACTGCAATCTCCGAAAAAATAGCTAAATTCGTAGAACTGGGAAAAACATGGCACGGGCCGCACTGGGGCAAGCCCAACAGCAGAAGGAAAAAAAACGAGAGGAGGGGCGCTGCGGGTGTGGCTCACCCAGTGGGCCTCGGCCCGGTCGGAGGAAGAGGCAGGCCGAGGCGGCCGGCTGGGCCTGATGCGGAGCTGCGCTGGGCCGGGAAGCTGACAGGGCCCACGAGGCGCTGGGCGTTCTCCTCCTCGATCCCGCCTGGATCGAGGGAGGCAGGGGGCGGCGGTGGTGGCTCGATCCGGCGACGGGGTTGGCCGGAGCCGCGGCGGGCGGGCCGGATCTGAAAACAGGTGGCGGTCCTCCTCGGGCTCGGATCGAGGCCGGAGGAGTCCGAGACGGCGGCAGGGATACGAAGACGGTTGCTACGGCGCGGCGGCATGAGTGCTCGACGGCGGCCGGCGATGGCGATGGCGATGCCGG
>NC_057812.1:123800373-123815459 GCF_018294505.1 Triticum aestivum
GCGCAGGCTGAGGTGGCGGCGTCTGATTGGAGGGGGAGCGGCGGCAGGGTGACGTGGCGGCCTGCTATTGGCCGGAGCAACGTGGTTGGAGGCGGTGGACGCGTCCGGCGGCGGAGTGGACATGTCCAGCGGCGCTGAGGGAGGAGTTTTAGGGTTTCGGGGAAAAGATCCGAGAACGAAAATGAAGGGATCTATTTATAGAGGTAGAGGGAGCTAGGAAGCTCCAAATGAGGTGCGGTTTTCGGCCACGCGATCGTGATCGAACGACCGAGATGATGGAGCAGAGTTAGGTGGGTTTTGGGCCAAAATGGAAGGGTGTTGGGCTGCAACACACACGAGGCCTTCTCGGTTCCTCGGTTAACCGTTGGAGTATCAAACAAAGTCCAAATGATACGAAACTTGACAGGCGGTCTACCGGTAGTAAACCAAGGCCGCTTGACAAGTCTTGGTCCAATCCGGAAATGTTTAATCCCCACACAAGAAAGAAAGATAGAAATGACCACCGGAGGAGAACGAACCGCCGGAATGCAAAACGGACAAAGGGGAAAAAGCTCGGATGCATGAGACGAACACGTATGCAAATAAAATGCGCATGATGACATCATATGCAATGCATGACACGCAAGCAATGACAAGGCAACAACAGCGAATAACTGAACGACACCTGGCACATCGGTCTTGGGGCGTTACAACACTCCACCACTACGAGAGGATCTCGTCCCGAGATCTAGAATGGCACCGGAGGGACAACGGCAAAGAAAAAGAAGAGGTAAAACTAAGTTGCTTCATTGACAAACGAGTGAAACCACGAACCTTGAAGAGGTTGAACAAATTCGAGAAAAGAATACAACGAAGGAGTACAAAGTCGAAAGCACTCCGTTAGAAAGGTGGGACAAAGAACATTGCAAAAAAAAACCTTGAGGTTGAGGGGCAAGATATATATTGAAACAACTCCGGTTAAGACAAGATAGAGAAGGAATAAGACTGATATAATTTGGACAGCACTCCGGTTGAGAAGGGATGCAAAATTTGATAAGATGAGAGAGCTCGAAAGAAAACACGACACTCCGGTTGAATGGATAAGCAAAGAAAAGAATACTATCATGACAAAACAAGAAGATGGGTAGAAGAGAGCAACATCACAATGCCTCCGGAACAAAAGAATAGAAGATAGATAATTGAGATAGGGGAATGAAGAAGAAAATGCCAACTTCTGCCACAAAAGAGCTTGAGAAGGCATCCTTAGGAGAAGGGTCGAATTGGGAATCCAACAACGAAAAGAGTAAGCTGGCAGTGGGCTTATGGAAGACATCTCAAAATTATGAGGTGAAATTCTGCCACTAACGAAACAATAAATTGGCTTGATATCAAGAAGGATACGAGAAACTATCGCACCGGGAGAATAAATCAAGAACTTGGATCATTTATAAGCACCATAGATAGCAACAATCCTTAGGGAAGGCTTTAGGTGAAATATAACCCAAGGTAACTCCAATGACGAGATTGAAGGATTTAAAATACCTCATTCTTAATAAGATCTGAATCATGCAACATGAACTCAAATTATCAAGAATGATATAATACCACCTCCAATGATACGGAAGAAAGAATTGCACTCCGGATAACAAGATGAAGAAAGCTTTAGCTCGTTTGAAAATAATCTCGATGAACACTTCGAGAAAGAATTTAATCCTTGATGAACCACCCTGTAGAACCTCCATGAAGAACTCCGTTAAACAAAAGAATGATCAAACGGAAAGAAAGGGTAGTTGAAAACACAAGGTGGAACCTTGTAATGATTTAGAAAGATCTCCGTGAAGATATAATTGCGAGAACTTGGCACTCCGGGAAAGAAAGAAGAGCACTTGAAACCAAGAATAAGTATGATGAATCACTCCGGAAAAAGAGGAATTAAATAAACTCGTTGAAACAAGAATAAGAATTATATTATGCGTATCCTTCACCAATTAAATTGATGACAATCAATGGATTCGACATATTACTTATTCTCGTAGAAAAGATTAAGATAGATATAGCGCCAACTTGAGAAGGTCTTGAACGAACCACCGGGAGGATTGAAACATCGAATAAATTGATATGGTGACCAAGGAAGAGAACTCTTGAACGGACCACCGTAAGAATTGAAAACGAACGGAGAAAAGATAAAGAAACACCGGAAAGAATTAGCAAATGGACGAAGATGCTTGAGAGAATTTAGACCCAAGAGAACGAAGAGATCATGAGCTGATTAGAGAAAACTTGAATGATGCACCAGTAAGATTAGAGAATGATAACTGACAGCTGAGGATAAATAAACCTGAATTGATGGACTCCAGATAACCAACTGAGAAGACTCTTAAATTGCTCCGGAAGGGTGAAAAGAATTCTCACAACCGAAAACAATTAAGAGAGAATGGCATAAAGCTAGCACCATGAATCTTGGAGAGAATGGAGCGAGATATGGAGGAAAAATTCTTCTTCGGTCTCCAAGTGTTATGAGAGACTATGAGAGACACCACCAAGAATTATTTAGACACTCCGGAAGAATCAAACGAAGAGGTTGAGCCAACAATGAAAAGAATTTGAAAGAACTTGGAGAAATACATTTGACTGATGATAACTCATTCTTACGTCAAACTTGGAAAAGAATTTGATAATATCTCCGGGAAAATAAGAAGAGTCAGGTAAGATCCTGGAAAAAGACCTGTGGGTTAGGGCCCACTCAAAAGAAACACCGTTGAATGATTACTTGAAAAGGAGAATGCACCGGTTGAATTAAATGGCTTGAATGAGAAAACATCCCCGAAAGAGCTTGAACGAATGCAGAGTGGAAACAAGAATCTTCAAGATATCTTCAGCACTCCGTAACAAATGAATAGCGAGGAGTAGATGATTAAGAGGTGCACCGGTATGAGAAGGCAATGAAATACGGAAAAGAATATGATCCACACCGAAAGCTTGAATTGACAACACCGGAGAAGAAAAAGAATGAAGAATGGTGAACTTGAAGCTCCATTAGAATCTTCATGAGAATCACCGGATAAGAACATTGACGGAAAAGAATGGAAAGACTTCACAACACTAAGATGGATACTTGATTAAGAAATCTGAATCCTTGAAGAAAAAGGGTGGGTGGGCGGAAAAAAAAACAAAGGCAACTTGGAGATGGATGAAACAAATAGCGTTGAGAAGAACTGATACTTGATCTTGCGGATGTTGAAATGATCGGATCCAATTGAAGAGAAACACACCGGTTAAAAAGGATTGACAACACAATCTCGATGATCAAGAAGGATTAGTATTCGCATCGGAGTATGAGAACACCATTTAGACAAGGGATGGAATCAACATTTGACTTTGAAGCAACTCGAATACCACAACTCAAAATAAAACAAAGGATTGGCTTGCAGAATAAGCCGGAACAAACATATGATAGAGATTTCGTCCGAAGTTTTCGTGGTGGGGCCTACACGGGCTCGATCGTACAGCACCATCATGTACAAGGCAGTGCACATGACATACGAAGCGTCCCCGAGTCGGCATAGCCAAGGACTCTTTAAGACACAACGAGACCACTGTAAAACCAACCGTGAATAGGCGGACCACTAGACGTCGAACCCCAATTTCATATCATACATCTGTCGGAAAGATATCCTAAGAGCTACTTGAATTCCCACCTATGAAACTCCCGAAATTTTCCGGTTATGCAATCAGGTGTTGGGGATACAGGGGAAGCATAATATCTCACCCAAACTAACAAATCCTACATCCAGCTGTATCCATCCTTCAACACATAACCAAGAAACCTTCAGAAACCATCTACCTCAACCTTCGAAAAGCATCTGTTATACAAGTTATGGTGATACTCCCAAACTCCCGCCCCAGTACTGGGTGGCGTCGAGGTTATCTCACCAACGAACTGCATAAAAGAGATTTTCGATGTCGGCGTACTAAACTCGGGTATTCCAGAATTGCAACGATAAAATTATGACGACAACACCTCAGAGCTCAACTCCCCGGGACACTTCCACAAAACCCCTGACAGGAGGCACCAAGACAATGTTCTCATCATAAAACCACTGGAACGATTCCAAGATACCCGCGTGATCCTAATTTTTTTTGTGAAATTTGAGAAGAGAAGAGTCAAAACTCTATGTCAGGATGCCTTACCAGAGCAATGAGGAGACTGGGAAGTAAAAAGAATTCCTAACTCTCCGATATATAATTCCTAGAAGACTCAAAACATTTTTCTAGACACAACTCGGCCGCTAAAAAACGATCAAGCAATGGGGCTCCTAAGGTCGGGGAAGGCTCTGATACCAACTTGAAACACCCTCGATGCGACTATAGCTCCCACGTGTCGAGGCACGACTTAGAGACATAATCGCATTGAAGGCATATGTCGCAAGTGAGGTAATCTTCACACAACCCATGTAATACATAAGGGAAAGAGATACATAGTTGGCTTACAATCACCACTTCACACAATTACATGAATAAACATTACATCAATCAAATACACTCATGGTCCGACTACGGAACCAAAATAAAAGAAGAACCCCAAATGCGACACGGTCCCCGATCGACCCCAACTGGGCTCCACTACTGATCAACTAGAACGAAACAACATAAAGAACACGATCTTCATCGAGCTCCTCCCGAGCTTGGTTGCGTCAACTTCACGGTCTCATCGGCACCTGCAAGCTGGGTTTGGAAGTATCTGTGAGTCACGGGAACTCAACAATCTCACACCCTTGCAATCAAGACTATTTAAGCTTATGGGTAAGATAAAAGGTATGAGGTGGAGCTGCAGCAAGCGACTAGCATATATGGTGGCTAACATACGCAAAAGAGAGCGAGAAGAGAAAGCAAAGCACGGTCGATAAGAGTATGATCAAGAAGTGATCCTATAACACCTACATCAAGCATAACTCCAACAACCGTGTTCACTTCCCGGACTCCGCCGGAAAGAGACCATCACGGTTACACACGCTGTTGATTCATTTTAATTAAGGTCAAGTTCAGGTTTTCTACAACCGGACGTTAACAAATTCCCATCTGCCCATAACCGCGGGCACGGCTTTTGAAAATTCAAATCCCTGCAGGGGTGTCCCAACTTAGCCCATGACAAGCTCTCACGGTCAACGAAGGAATAGACCTCCACCCGAGACGTTCCGATCAGACTCGGTATCCCGGTACAACAAGACATTTCGACAGGGTAAAACTAAACCAGCAACACCGCTCGATGTGCCGACATCCTGATAGGAGCTGCACATATCTCGTTCTTAGGGCAACACCGGATAAGCAATCCATACAACTAAAACCAGCCCTCGAGTTTCCCCGAGGTGGCGCTGCAAGGGGCTCTAGTTTGGACCAACGCTTAGACAAGCACTGGCCCGGGGGGTTAAAATAAAGATGACCCTCGGGGTGCGCGACTCCCAAGGGAAAAAGGCTAGGTGGCAAATGGTAAAACCAATGTTGGGCATTGCTGGAAAAGCTTTACTTAAGGCGAACTGTCAAGGGGTTCCCATAATAGCCCAACCGCGTGAGGAACGCAAAATCCGGGAACATAACACCGATATGACGGAAACTAGGGCGGCAAGAGTGGAACAAAACACCAGGCATAAGGCCGAGCCTTCCACCCTTTACCAAGTATATAGATGCATTTATTAAATAAGATATATTGTGATATCCCAACAAGTAAATAAATGTTCCGACAAGGAACGGCCTCCAAGCTTCACCTGCAACTAGCAACGCTATAAGAGGGGCTGAGCAAAGCGGTAACATAGACAATCAACGGTTTGCTAGGACATGATGGGTTAGAGGTTTGACATGGCAATTTGGGAGGCTTGAAAGCAAATGGTAGCCATCATAGCATTGGCATAGCAAAAGAGCGAGCAAACTAGCATAGCAAAGATAGTAGTGATTTCGAGGGTATGATCATCTTGCCTGAGATCCCGCAAGGAAGAAGAACAAGTCCATGAAGAAGACAAACAGACGTAGTCGATCGGTTCCTCACAAACGCGACGTTATCGGAACCAACCCGAAGAAGCAACACCGGAAAGAAGCAAACCATCATGGTAAACAACCATCACATAATCATGGCATGATGCACAATCAAGTATGATGCATGTCCGGTTTAATGAAGCATGGCATAGCGAGGTGCACAAGCAAACCTACAACTTAAATGGAGCTCAATATGCATCGGGATGCATATTGACAAAACACCACATCAATTATTTAGTTCTCTCTCGTTTATGTACCCAACAATATTAAATGTTGTTAAACATGGCAAGAGAGTGAAGCAAAGTAAAACTACCTATCTAGTCAAGGTTAAATGAGGCCGGAAGCAACGAACAACAATTCCGGAAACTCCTCATGAGCATATATTAGGTTAGGTCCTGTTCTGCCCTAAACATTATTTTAGAGTTGTTAAGCATGGAAAATGAAGCCACCATGTTAAACTAGGCATTTTTCTACCCCATTTACATATAAAGATTATTTAAAACGGAGCTACGGTTATTTAGTTATGAAATAAATCATTTTAGCATGGCATAGGAGCAAATTAATGCAAACAACATTTTTAACATTTCAAACATAGATGAAAGTTGGATATTATTAATCTACACAAAATTCTGAGCAAGTTCCATATATAAAACATTTTAATCCGATGCACCAATTGTGAGTTATTATATGCATGAACTAGAGGGACTAATCTGCAAAACTGCAATCTCCGGAAAAATAGCTAAATTTGTAGAACTGGGAAAAACATGGCACGGGCCGCATCTGGGGCAAGCCCAACAGCAGAAGGAAAAAAACGAGAGGAGGGGCGCTGCGGGTGTGGCTCACCCAGTGGGCCTCGGCCCGGTCGGAGGAAGAGGCAGGCCAAGGCGGCCGGCTGGGCCTGATGCGGAGCTGCGCTGGGCCGGGAAGCTGACAAGGCCCACGAGGCGCTGGGTGTTCTCCTCCTCGATCCGGCCTAGATCGAGGGAGGCAGGGGGCGGTGGTGGTGGCTCGATCCGGCGACGGGGATGGCCGGAGCCGCGGCGGGCGGTGCCGGATCTGAAAACAGGTGGCGATGGCGGTCCTCCTCGGGCTCGGATCGAGGCCGGAGGAGTCCGAGACGGCGGAGGGGATACGAAGACGGTTGCTATGGCACAGCGGCATGAGTGCTCGACGGCGGCCGGCGATGGCGGTGGCGGTACCGGTCGGTGCCAGAGCGGGCCGGCGGGCGCCGGTGGACAGGAGGACGAAGGCGGCGCCTCCCGGGCGGCGGCGCGAGGAGATGGGCCCGCGCGGGCCAGATCTGGGCCCCGCGGGCCGGCGGCGAAGTGGGACGGCGCGCAGGCTGAGGTGGCGGCGTCTGATTGGAGGGGGAGCGGCGGCGGGGTGACGTGGCGGCCTGCTATTAGCCGGAGCGACGTGGTTGGAGGCGGTGGACGCATCCGGCGGCGGAGTGGACATGTCCGGCGGCGCTAAGGGAGGAGTTTTAGGGTTTCGGGGAAAAGATCCGAGAACGAAAATGAAGGGATCTATTTATAGGGGTAGAGGGAGCTAGGAAGCTCCAAATGAGGTGCGGTTTTCGGCCACGCGATCGTGATCGAACGACCGAGATGATGGAGCAGAGTTAGGTGGGTTTTGGGCCAAAATGGAAGGGTGTTGGGCTGCAACACACACGAGGCCTTCTCGGTCCCTCGGTTAACCGTTGGAGTATCAAACGAAGTCCAAATGATACGAAACTTGACAGGCGGTCTACCGGTAGTAAACCAAGGCCGCTTGACAAGTCTCGGTCCAATCCGGAAATGTTTAATCCCCACACAAGAAAGAAAGATAGAAATGACCATCGGAGGAGAACGAAGCGCCGGAATGCAAAACGGACAACGGGGAAAAAGCTCGGATGCATGAGACGAACACGTATGCAAATGAAATGCGCATGATGACATGATATGCAATGCATGACACGCAAGCAATGACAAGGCAACAACAACGAATAATTGAATGACACCTGGCACATCGGTCTCGGGGCGTTACATAGCGGCGCTAGGGTTCCAGGGGCGTGGGGTTAAGTGAGTGAGGGGGCGGCTGGGCCGGCCTGGTGGGCTGAGCTGACTGGGCCGTGGCCCAGTGGGGGGGGTCCTTTTTATTTGTTTTGTTTTATTTCCACTTTTTTCAGTTTTATTTTTGTTACACTTTATTTTCAGTTTAGTAAAATATGACAATAGCTCCGAAAATAGTGTATCAAAATAACTCACTAACCTAAAAGTTTATACCTCAAAATAAAATAGTTCATCATTTTATAAAATATCAAAGGCGCATATTCAATCATTTCAACTACCATTTTAATCATTTTAGAGTATTAAAACATTTTATAAAAGTGGGGCTTCTTCACCACAATTAACTTTGTATTACTTGGCACAACTCGGACATTTTAGTTTGAAGTTTGTAAACTTTTGTTGTTTGCCTCTATTTTGAATTTGAATTTGAATCGGTTCGAACTAACGCGAGATTAGCAACAGTAATCGAGGTGACATGGCATCATTAGCAAAGGTTACTGTAGCTTGATTATCCGGGCGTCACAATTCTCCTCCACTACAAGAAATCTCGTCCCGAGATTTAAGATGTAGAGAAGGGGGGAGGGAAGGTCTAGTTATGAAATTCTAACGGATCTTCTCAGCCTTGGTTGCTCTTCTCGAAGAGGTCGATCCCTTACATTGACGTCTTCATTACTCTGCTTCAGGTCATCATGGTGAAGTCGTCCTTTTCTTCAGGAACTCCAACGCACTTACGAATAGGTAAGGGGCAGCTCGGCTACGACATAATGCATATGAGGGAAACAATCTGGGGTCAACCCATGAATGAGCATAAGATTATCTCTCGAGTTGAACATATAAAATACATCGAGAGTAAGGTATGAAGGTAGAATAAGAGGTTCCAAGCGGATAGATAGTTGCTCGAAGTCTGAACCAGAGTGAGAAAGGGGTTCAGAGTAGCGAGAGTAAGTATAGTGTCTGATACCATAATAGAGCACTAGGAAGGTGGCCCATGAATTAAATACGAAGCCAAGCGTGGGGAATAACCATTAGAAACAGGTGTGTACAGAAGAGTCAGGTTTCGATCCTGTGGAACTGTGGGTTATGGGCCCACCATGTGGGTTAAAAGTAGGAAGGGCGGAGACGTCTTGCGTGATCATGCAAGCAAGGCATGTCAGAGGGTAGCCTGTCGATTATGTCGGCAACAACATCGATACCAAGGGCGAGGGACGAAGAGAACCATTTTCCTGCTCGTTGAACGAGGCTGACCAATAGGCAAAGTTCCCGTCCGTCGGTGGCTACCGAAATGTCATCAACAGTAGAAACAGGGTCTTACTGACACAGTTGTACACCAAGGTGTTTTACATAAGCAGAAGATTACTACTGCTTATATAATATAGATCACAAGAAGGGTTAAGCAAACCAAAGGAAAGGAAAGGTGATTACCAGGTTAAACAGGCAATGGAAAGGAAAATGTGCTTAAACACGTATATCAGAGGTATATCATTTCCAAAGTCAAGCAAAGGATATCAGAAGACAAGATATAAAGTAGAAAACCCTTTAGGTAAGAGGAGAGAAATTTCATGACATTACCTTACTGGGTCATATAAAGACCAGTGTTATAACTCTTGGAAACATGTCCCAACCATCATATCTGACCGAGATTCAGATCTGATCGGTGTCAGGATACCTCAGACTCGGGATGCCTAAGAAGGAAGGGGTGCAACACAATTTGACGAGGTGGTGTTGCAAGTTCCTCGACGAATGAACTATGGGAGCAAGAACCGAATCAAGAGTTCATCATTAAACCAAGGAGAGGACGAGGAGGTGGCTGATGGACTCATCGACAATTCATTGAGATTAACTAAGATGGATTTCCACAGTTATGTGAACAAGGAGATAACATTTGTCAAAGCAAATGATATAATGATGTATGTTCGAGGAATACATCGACAGTTAAACATTGGTTGACAGGTGCACCCAAAATATGGGCATAGGTAGCATGATCAATGTTAGAATGGTGATTTAATAACCAATAGTCTAAGAATGGACTATCGAACATTAACTTCAAAGTAATAAGTTTGCTAGAAGTACAAAATCCAAGTAGCATCATTCCCTTGCTGGAATCCCGGTTAGAATCAACACAGGGAACAAGAAGGAATGGTGATGGTGAGAAGTATCACTTGTATCAAGAATTCCCAAGAGCTGGTGAAATTCCCACGACATTTTTCACATAAAAGGTGGTAATATTCGAAGCTAAAGAAGAACAAACGTTGAATAGCAAGGAACTCAAGGTATAACACAAAACATGAACAAGTTTTGTGTTGAACAGAAGGCAATAAAGTGGTCGATGATAACACAAATCATCAAGGGCAAGGATGGTATTACTCAACATGAATTCAACCGATATCCTAGAAGTGCTCAGCATGCTGATGATGATCATGACAATTTTTTTCGAAAGGCTCCACGAAGATGTAATAGATCGGCGATGACATCAAGTCAAGGGAATGATGAAGCTAAAGGTTAATGGAACCAAGGGTACGACACAGACTCCAAACAAGCTTGTTGTCCAAAGCGAAATGATATGATGAGGAAGATCGACGTAAGCTTAGCTCATCGTCAAAAATTATGCTCTGGGAAGAGGACCAGGTAGCACAGTTAAAATCGGCACGACAAGGATATAGCCAAACAGGCTAGGAATGACGTGATTGAGTTCAAACTTGTAAGTAATGAAGGTTACCAAGAGTTGCTTAATCGCGATGCGGACTCGAGTCAGTTATCGGTGTCTTTGAGTGTTAAATAACTCAGAGCCCATGAAAAATTGGAATCAATGAGAATGTAGCACTTGATGAAGAACTCATAAGAAGTTATGCAGTTTCGTGATAATCTTGAGATACCAGGGGGTTAATACTCGACGACAAATCAAAGTAGAGGTTGGACTGGGGTATTACTCTATAGAAGACAAGTGCTTAAACTTGCACGAGAAATGGTATTTAAAGGAGAACATGGTCGGAAACCACGATCATAAATGATCAAATCCCAGATATAAGATGAACTTATACCAAGGGAATAGTTATTATTTCAAGAAGCTTCCATGATAGGATCTACATCTTGTCCATGGGCATGAACACAAAGGTTCAAGGTCGACTCCCACTTCCTCAATGCATAACCTTCCATTCACTTCTCATTTTTCGGAGAAGTTGTAATGTTTAAATTTTATCTAGCAAAACACTGGAAGAGTATGACTCGTGAAAATTTTCGAGTTCACACATATTAAGGAGGGCATAGGTTCAACCCATCAAGGCATCTTAGGAACGTATACCATCAACTTCAGGGGTAAATAACTCAAGCTCGGAGGTAGAGCATGGTCGACAAAGCAGATGATACAATTTACCAAAAGCATTATGTATCAGGGGAAGGTCTCACAAAGTTATTGAATATGAAGGACGCTGACGGATAAAATCCAACAATGGACCTGATGGTCCACAAGGGGTCTGACGTGAGCATCGGTACTTAACTAGAGGAAGAAGAATGCAAGGAGATCAGATTATAGAAACAACTGATTAACTCAAATCTCAAATGCAAGGAATTATGATTTCCAAATCAAGGGACCAGAAGCAATGCTCTGATTAGGGATGGATAAGTGGAATAGCCTTAGGGTACAATCAACGACAATTGGATTGGTCGAGATCCAGCTCATGCTTAAAATGACGTCTGAGCCGGAAAGATAATTTAAAAGGATCAACTGATGATTGCGTGCATTCACACTCATGTTGAATCAATAGGATCAAAATGACGGTGCCTAAGGATACTAACGAATATTGCCAGACATATGGAAAACATCCATAATGCAAGCAGACAAGTATTGCAGAGCAATAAGCTATTAACGATTTTTGAAGGATCAAATAGTATTTCGAAGACCAATGTGAAACACATGAACAACTCGGGATGAACGGATACTCGATAAGGGCGAGAAATTATCCATAGGGGTATTCAGGTGGCAAGGAACTGCAAGGCAGTAGGCACAAAATATCCTCGGAACAATAGAAAGGATTTCAAGGTATCTTGTAATAACAAGATCAACTAGGAATAAAAGTAAGAATGACAAGTGTATGTATTTATCCATAGGGATGTTTCGATGGTAGGGAATTGCAAATGCGACAGGCACAAGGTCTCGAGAGAATATCGAAGAGAATCTTCGAATTCTTCTGGTTCACGGAGCAATCATCTGGAGTGAGGGGTTCTCCGGGAGGAAGTAGTAACGAGATCCTAAAGTTAGATTTTAGTAAATTCATTTAACCCGAAAAGGGGAGAGATTAGAGTCCCAGAGTAAAGATCAAGGAGTAAAAGATCCTAATACCACCCAAATGGCGATGTGGGCCCGTAAGGCACACAACCATGTTAGTAAAAAAATTGTAATGTCTAGACTCAACTTCGGCCAAGGAGTGTGGAAGGGGGATTCCTACAGGCAGTCGGCTCTGATACCAACTTGTGACGCCCCCGATTCAATCGTACACTAATCATACACGCAAACGTGTACGATCAAGATCAGGGACTCACGGGAAGATATCACAACACAACTATACAAATAAAATAAGTCATACAAGCATCATATTACAAGCCAGGGGCCTCGAGGGCTCGAATACAAGAGCTCGATCATAGACGAGTCAGCGGAAGCAACAATATCTGAGTACAGACATAAGTTAAACAACTTTGCCTTAAGAAGGCTAGCACAAACTGGGATACATATCGAAAGAGGCGCATGCCTCCTGCCTGGGATCCTCCTAAACTATTCCTGGTTGTCGTCAGCGGGCTGCACGTAGTAGTAGGCACCTCCCGAGTAGTAGTAGTCGTCGGCGATGGTGGCGTCTGGCTCCTGGGCTCCAACGTCTGGTTGCAACAATCGGATATAGGAAATGGGAAAAAGGGGGAGAAAAGCAACCGTGAGTACTCATCCAAAGTACTCGCAAGTAAGGAGCTACACGGCATATGTATGCATTGGTATCAAATGGAATAAGGCTATCATATGTGGACTGAACTGCAGAATGCCGGAATAAGAGGGGGATAGCTAGTCCTTTTGAAGACTACGCTTCTCGTAACCTCCATCTTGCAGCAGGAGAAGAGAGTAGATGGTAAGTTCACCAAGTAGCATCGCATAGCATAATCCTAACCGATGATCCTCCCCTCGTCGCCCTGTGAGAGAGCGATCACCAGTTGTATCTGGCACTTGGAATGGTGTGTTTTATTAAGTATCCGGTTCTAGTTGTCATAAGGTCAAGGTACAACTCCGGGTCGTCCTTTTACCGAGGGACACGGCTATTCGAATAGATCAACTTCCCTGCAGGGGTGCACCACATAACCCAACACGCTCAATCCCATCTGGGCAGACACACTTTCCTGGGTCATGCCCGGCCTCGGAAGATCAACACGTCGCAGCCCTACCTAGGCACAACAGAGAGGTCAGCACGCCGGTCTAAATCCTATGGCACAGGGGTCTGGGCCCATCACCCATTGCACACCTGCACGTTGCGTATGCGGCCGGTGAGCAGACCTAGCAACCTCCATTATAAAGGAAGTTGCGTTACGCGGTCCAACCCGGCGTGCGCCACTCAGTCGCTGACGTCACGAAGGCTTCGGCTAATACCACGACGTCGAGTGCCCATAACTGTCCCCGCGTAGATGGTTAGTGCGTATAGGCCAGTAGCCAGACTCAGATCAAATACCAAGATCTCGTTATGCGTGTTATTTTGAACTAACCACGGACGCTGACCAGGGCCAGGCCCACCTCTCTCCTAGGTGGTCTCAACCTACCCTGTCGCTTCGCCACAAAGATCCACTCAGAGGGCCGTCGGGACAAACGTCCTTTCGGACCCAATCCATGAATCACTCGCGGGTACTCCTACGAGCCGACCCGTCTTTAGTCACCACAAGTATCATATATAAAGTATATAGTATATACCCGTGATCACCTCCCGAGTGATCACGACCCGATAGTATAGCATGGCAGACGGACAAGAATGAAGGGCCACTGATGATAAACTAGCATCATATACTAAGCATTAGGATTGCAGGTAAAGGTATCAACAGTTGTAGCAACAATGATAGGCTATGCATCATGATAGGATTAACGGAAAGTGGTAACATGCTACACTACTCTAATGCAAGTAGTATAGAGAGTAGAGTAGGCGATATCTGGTGATGGGGGGGGGGGGCTTGCCTGGTTGCTCTGGCAAGAGAGAGGGGTCGTCAACACCATAGTCGCACTGGGTAGCAGCGGCATTAGTCTCGGTGTCTAGCGAGAGAAGAGGGGGAAAGAAACAATAAATATTAAGCAAACTTTTGCATAGCGATGCATGACAAGACAAGTATCGGTGCTAGGGGTGCCCTAACGCGGTATGAGGTGATACCGGTGAAGGAGGGAAACATCCGGGAAGTATTCCCGGTGTTTCGCGTTTTCGGACAGATGAACCGGAGGTGAAATGTTGCAGGTTCGCTATGCTAGGGATGTGTGGCGGACGAACGGGTTGCGTATCCGGAATCGTCTCGTCGTTCTGAGCAACTTCCATGTACAAAGTTTTTCCATTTGAGCTACGGTTTATTTTATATTAATTTTAAAAGATTTAAATCATTTTTAGAATTTATTTAATTAATTTAATCAACATTATCCAGAACAGTGCACGCTGACGTCGGCAGTCAACAAAGAAGTTGACTGGTCAACTGACGTGTGGGTCCCATTCGTCATTGGCTGTTTATCTAATTAGGGTTTAATTAAACTAACTAGTTAATTACATTAATTAAACATGATTAATTAACTTAATTAATTAATTAATTAATTAATTTTCTTTTTTTTATTCGCAGGTGGGCCCCTTCTGTCATTGGCCTAGGGGCATAGTGGGCGCAACGGGTGTCGGGCACCAGCCCGAGCGGTTCAGGCGTGCGGGCGAAGCCGGCGACGGGCGCCAGCCCGCCCCCGTCAGGGCGCTGCGGGGCTAGGCACCCACTGGGGCAGCGGCGAGGCGCGTGGCATGGATGCTCCAGGGGCGCGCGACGCACGAG
>NC_057812.1:123816064-123818564 GCF_018294505.1 Triticum aestivum
CGACAGGGCGACAGTGGGCGCGGCCAGGGACGCGCGTGAGCGCGACCACACGGCGGTGAGCACGAGCGACGGCCGGAGCTCGCTACGCGGCAACAGGCGAACGCGTGCGGGACGGCGCCGACGCGCGTGGCACGAGGCCACGGCCGTGAGCGCATGCGCGCGGGAGACAGGAGAAGGAGAGGGGAGGCGGAGGCTCATGGGGCCGTAAGGAGAAGGCAGTGGGCTCGGGGAGGAGTCGGGGAGGTCCGTCGAGGCAGTACCGGCGACGAGGACGGGGAACGCCGGCGATGGAGAGGATGACGGTGATGGCGTCCGTCAATGGGTCGCAGGGACGAGCGGCGGGGTCGATCCCGCAAGGGAGAGGCGCGGGAGGTCGTGGCGAAGCCCATGGCAGAGGGGCGATGCGAGGACGACGACCTTGGTACGGGGCGGAGGAGACAGTCCTCCGGCGCGGGTGCACTCGCCGGGGCCGTCGGGAGCACTGGGGGATGCGGTTGGGATGGAGGGGCGCCGACGGGGAAGGGGCCCATCACGGCAGTGGTGGCGGAGGCGGGCGCAGCCCCCCGATCCAGATCGTGACGGGAGAGAAGACGAGGGAGCGAGTGGGGAGTGGGGAGTGGGGAAACGTGGGGGGGTTAGCGGCACTAGGGTTCCAGGGGCGTGGGGTTAAGTGAGTGAGGGGGGCGGCTGGGCCGGCCTGGTGGGCTGAGCCGACTGGGCCGTGGCCCAGTGGGGGGTTCCTTTTTATTTGTTTTGTTTTATTTCCACTTTTTTCAGTTTTATTTTAGTTACACTTTATTTTCAGTTTAGTAAAATATGACAATAGCTCCGAAAATAGTGTATCAAAATAACTCACTAACCTAAAAGTTTATACCTCAAAATAAAATAGTTCATCATTTTATAAAATATCAAAGGCGCATATTCAATCGTTTCAACTACCGTTTTAATCATTTTAGAGTATTAAAACATTTTATAAAAGTGGGGCTTCTTCACCACAATTAACTTTGTATTACTTGGCACAACTCGGACATTTTAATTTTAAGTTTGAAAACTTTTGTTGTTTGCCTCTATTTTGAATTTGAATTTGAATCGGTTCAAACTAACGTGAGATTAGCAACAGTAATCGAGGTGACGTGGCATCATTAGCAAAGGTTACTGTAGCTTGATTATCCGGACGTCACATATGACAAAATGACTTTCGTCGCAACTCTTTTTCAGATTTCGATCCAGTTTGTGCTTACTGCCCGACAGAAACTGAGAGGATGTTAAAGTATATCTTTGTATTGTTGTTTTGTATGAAATATTAATATTGTGTGATTCAGTTGTGATTTCACTTGGCCTCCAATAATATCAACATGATGGCCGCCCCTAGTGTGGCCTTTTGGCCTAAACATCCTCGTTTACTCTATCACTTATATTCTTTAGTAGAAGAGATCACCGGATAGAGTACTGCTTCATACGTTCACTATTACAAGATGTTCTGACTTTTTTCTGATTCGAATGTATATAGATATATTTTAATGTGTTTATTCACATAGAAGTATGTAGTAGGTCATATTAACACCCGAGGCTACAAAAGGAGTACGTCCAGGAAATTTGGACCTTTCCACGAGGAAGAAGCCGTCCATTTTAGACGTGCTCCAGGCCCTTCCAGCCGCCGCCCGCGTCCGTCTCCGCGGTCGACGTGGACCAACTCCCGCGGTCGCGTCGCATCGACGGCCGCTACGCCCCAACGCCAGCCGACCCCTTCCTCGTGGCCGTCCGATCGCCCCGCCGAATATCCCTCGGTTTTCCTCGTGCCACGACCCGCACCTTCCCGGAAAAGGACGAGACATTTTACATCCAACCCCCTTTACAACCTCCTATTACCCTTGACAACGTTCAGTCACGTATCCAGTGCACGTGACAAGGGCTAACATGGGAATATGGTTCTTAGAGGGGCTCCCCGGTGAACGCGGAAAGGAGGGAACCCGAAACTTATTGAACCCTTTTTCGGCCTCGGCTGGGGTGGGAGGAGAGAGAGAACGGAGCAAACGACGCCGAGCCGGAGCACGCGTTCTACGCCCCTCTCCCTCTCCCTCTCTCTCACGGGAGGCGAGTGCGAGGGCGGAGGCGAGGCGAGGCGCGGGGGGTCGGATTTGGGGATCCGCCGCGGGGAGCGTTGCTTGTCCGGCCTCTCCGTCCCCTCCAGGTTTCGTGGGAGGCGCGGGGGCTCCGGGCCGGTTGGTCTTTGATCCCGCGTCCCCGGATCAGCAGGGATCGCGCGCGTATCCTAGGCCGGCCTCGGTCGCCGCTCTCGCCCCGGAGTTCTCCCTGATCCGTCGGACAGGTATGGTGATTTTATTCAGCTTTCCTTTTTTGGTGTAGTATGAGAGTTTTTTTTTCTCGTGAATGTGAGTTGGTTAGTGACGATTTTGGTGATTTTGCGGGGAGGGGAGGGGTGGTGAATCCTTTTCAGGCAGAGATTGCTGCTCAGCAAATTTTAGTATGCATGACGTCT